>NW_026860320.1:0-68395 GCF_026571515.1 Ruditapes philippinarum | reverse complement strand
CTTATTATGTGAAATACTAATGTTGACTTGCCAATAAATTTTGTTTGTTTTTGTAAACATTATTTTATTATGTCCAACAGTATTGTTGACTTGTCGAAAGATGGTATTGGCATGTCTTAACACTGCCTTATTTTCTCAGATCACCATGCTATTTTATCCAAACTTTATGTAAACCCGCCTAAACACCGTCTTATTATGTGAAATAATGGTGGTGTCTTTACAAATTATGGTTATGCACTGTAAAAACGTTATTTAAATTTTCATGCTATTATGTCCAAATGCAGATTCAACTTGTCTATCTTCGTCTTATTATGTCAAATAGTCATAACATCTTGTCGAAACGTGGTGATGACTTGTCTTAATTTTCTATCTTTTTGTCAAGTGTCATTTAATTTTGTCAAGGTTCGGTGTTATTTTTACTTAACATCGTCCTTTTACGGCGAAGTATCTTTTTTCCTTTTCAAATGTGGTGTTTACAATGTACTTGTTGAAATACAGTATCATTATGTAATACAGTGGCGTTGACTTTCCACTTTATGACTTTAACATGTCTAAATGCCGTCTCATTATGTCAGATAGTCGTGTTATCCTGTCCAGGTGCGATGTTGTCAAAATTCAGTATCACGTGACCAGAGCCCGCACGGAGCGATAAAAGATAGAGCAAAAAAAGATAACGGGACAGTTTAGCAAAATCAGACAGCGCTTTCTCAAGACAGAACTAAATGTGAATAAGACTGTTTCTGTGTTTTACAAGAAATCATCAAATTTCGACAATATAACACTTCTGTTTTACTTTATAAGAAAGAGTTTAGACAAGTCATTACCAATATTTTGACTTTATAAGACTGAGTTTTAACCAGTCAAAACTTTTTTTGAGTAAATAGCATACAGTTTATCATAATAAGGCATGATTTAGCCCAGGGAACACCCCATTTCGGTAAAATAATTAGAATATTTGATATAAAAAGACAATTCAGTAGTGTACGTTGACAAATAATTAAGATCATTGATTTATTAGGAATAAAGGTAATGACATCCGTCTATTTATTTTAGACATTTATAAAGCATGAACACAAAGACTGTACCTTCACTTTCTCTTAATTTTTCGTTTTTCGATTAAGATCCAGTTATTGGTACTGGACTTAGTAACTTTGTTTATTTTTGTCACCTAGGATAAATATATCAATGTTCATGTTTAAAATGAATAATTTAAAACATAGTCTTATCTTTCGCTTTCGTTTAAGACAACAATATACACCCATAAGTCATAATTTTACAATTGTAAAAGAATTTCTTGTTATTGTATCTTTTATATTACAATGTAATGCATTTGTATATAAGTCTCTTCTGTTGTATGTACATTATATATACTTTGTAAATATGTCTCCAATTTTGGGGGATAATAAAATATAATACTGTTAAAAAAACACAGTTGTTTGACACATTTAGACAATGTTTAGGCATTTAAACACCGTATTTTGACAAAATAACATGGCATTTTGATAAAATATAGCTGTGCTTTTACAAGTGAACACCAAATTTCGACAAGAGAACTTTACTGCTTCAAATTATCAGACAGTCTTTTGAAAAAACAGCTCCACAATTTGACAAAATAACGCGACTAGTTGACATAATATGACACATTTCAGACAAGCAAAGACGACATTTTTGTGTCGCCTCTACGGAGTAGTGGCGACATATAGGGATCACTTCTCCGTCGTCTGTCTGTCCGTCTGTCTGTCCCCAGCAAACAAAAGACGTTGTAACAACGTTGTACTGACGTTAGACCCTGACGTTGGGTAAACGTTGGCAGAAGGTTGGATTTGAAAGTTTTTTAGACGTCAGAAAACCGACGTCTATACAACGTCATATAATGACCTTTATCCAACCTTTTCTGACCATAATCCAACTTTTTTCTGACCATTATCTGACCATAATCCAACCTTTCCTGACCATTATTTGGACATAATCCGACCTTTTCTGACCATAATCCAACCTTTTCTGACCATTATTTGACCAGAATCCAACCTTATCTGACCATGATTTAGACTCTAACCTCATTCAAAACTTGGAATACGATTTTTCTTTCATAATAGGGTAACAAATAAGCATTCTTATAATTTTAGCAATTTATTTGTATACTCGGAATCACAAGTTCCAAACAAGAAATGTGGTACGATAACAAATGCAAGATTTACATAATATTTTTTGAAACTATTAAACTTGAAAGTATGTACTTTAATAACACTTTATGTATTAAATAAGCATGTTTTAGATATTAGATACACAACATCCTTCTTGAATGTTACCACTGACATTTTGTATAGTAAACATCCATGCATGTGTTTTTTTATATCACCACTGATCATGAACTGATCACCCTGATTTTCGGATTTTCCAATCATCTATCCAGTTCACTGATTGTATATTTGTCTTTGTATTTTATAACTGAATCTAGATCTGAATGTTACAATATATGGAATAATATTCTGAATATTTTGTTATTACTATAAATAGCAATGTTTATGTATCTTCTTTCGTCCTCCTCCACTGTGTCGATCTGGGGCATACTTTAATCGTATCATTACCGTTTCCAACCTGAGATCTCATCACACTTTCTGAAATTAAAAAAATAAAATAATCAGTTACAAGTGCAAAAAATAAATCACTTTTACATATTATAATTAAACGAAATTCTGACAAACACTCCAACTACTTAAAAAAAGATATTTATTATTTTCTATCTAGTTTAAACCATATGTAGTTAAGTGTACCTATATATCTATTGATTTTGATAAAAATGGCTTCGTGAATTTCATTATAAAATCAAGGGTAATAACATAACTGTATTTTTTATAATATTTTGAAATATACCTGTCACAAAATCTTGGTAGGTTTTCATTTTTCTTTTCCTCTAAATACTTTCATCTTCCTCCTGAACTTTTGCCAGATGTTGAATTATCATAATTTCCACAATCTTAAAGACGAAATATAATCATTTTAGAATCTAACCATGTGGTGGAAGGATGTTTGTCTAATACAATAGGCAAAATCCAAACACTATTAATCTTAGTTAACTCATAAGGGCATGAAAAACTAACATAACAAATACCAAATTAATTCTACTCCCGCAAAAAATTGATATTGTTATTTTTTATATTCAATGTAATTTATACAAATTTTCATACAACATCAAAGAAATTCATATGTTACTGTCATTTTTATAGATATCATCTCTGCCCAGCATGATCCGATCTGCTAAGTGTATATAGGACAGACTGGCTTAGTGTACAAACGTTTTATGATACGAACATAAAACTTGTTGATAAGCAGGCTAATTACCAAACTATTACTTTTATTGATTTATAACTATGATAATGTGTTTTCTGATTTATAATATGTTGTTCGATTACATTAATAAAAAGATGGCTAGTCAAAAACAATGTGCTTTCAGATATATCTTACCAAAGTCGTATCATTTACATGTATCAAATGCCATGAATCATTTTCATTATATAAGAAACACATGGTATGCTTACAGTATGGGTAAAGTACTTCAATTAACAACGAGTAGTTTAACAACTACACAGATATCAAAATCAAACTGTGCATCTGATACATGTGTAAATGACTGGCCCCTTATGTAAGGGAAATTCATGTTGATAAGAAATAAGAGGGAATTTTATTTACCAGCATTTGAATAATAAGAGTCTAACGTACTGCATTTAACTTTTTATTGATTACAATTGCTAGGATATTTCCTACCATTGATTGTGCATTTATTTGGCTTGGCGATATAGTGTGGGGAAAATGATCCGATGATACAGACTGTTCTATAGTAAATTATATAGTGCTCTTACGAGGAAACAAAAATGTTTATCTCGCGAAATCACGTGACATTAGGTTTTACCAGTCAAACATTACAATGATCAAATAGCCATCGAATCCATGCAAACATGCGGTAAATAAGCATTGAAAAACAATATATAATGTTTGCCTACCTTTTCATTTTGTTTGGAATATTCATTTTTGTCTGTCAACTCGTTGTTTTTTTGTCCGCCAATACAATTGAATTTCAAATCCGATATATGTCGCCAATTCGAATTTCAAAAATGATAACAACTTCATTGTAAATTATATAAACACTTCTTAGACTAATTCGAGGAGATAAGATATTATTTAAACGAAAATAGAGCAAATATATTTCATACTGATCTGTTACTATCCGTTTACCGAGCGCCACCTATCGAATATCGTACGTAGTCACCCACGTGATACAGTTATTGTTTTGATGGAGAAAATAAATATATCATTTTCCCTTTCTAAACTTAAATTTAAAATTCTAGCTGTTTATGCTTTCATTTATATACATATTGGTTTCATAAATTAAATTCACTTATTGTCAGATTACCGACCAAAACCCGACGTCGAGTCGACGTCAAAATGAAACGTCTGTTAGACGTCGGAGATTCAACGTCGGTTTAACGTTGTATGAAGGTCACCGACGTCGCGACCAAAATTCAACGTTGATCCAACGTTGTGTCAACGTCAGGTGTTTGCTGGGTCTGTCCGCACTCACAGGAGAGTAATTATGTGGCTAGAGGGACAATAGATAACTGTTCTTTCTCTTTGATGTCATTCATTCCGTAATGCTTTTATGTGGCTATTTTCTTTTGTGTGGCTAAAAAGAACAATAGAGAGAACAATAGAGTAGCCACATAATTACTGACCTGTGAGAACGTCCGTCTGTCCGCCCGTCCGTCACAAAACTTGTCCGGACTACTCGTCATAAACTACTGGTGCAATTTCATCCAAACTTTACAGAAATGATCAGTACCAAGTCTAGTTGTGCATATTGTCAGCATTTTCCGGTTCAATGGTTTTTGTCAGAGTTATGGCCCTTTAATATTTTTTTATTTTTAAAGTTTGTCCGGACTACTTCTCTTATACCACTAATGCAATTTCAATGAAACTTTACAGGATTGATCCTTGCGCATATTGCACGGGTTTTTCGGTTGAATGATTTTGGCCGAGTTATGGCCCTTTGATAAAAAGGTGTTTTTTTCTGTGTTTTGCCAGATACACAAAAGCTTGTCCAGACTACTCCTCATAAACTACTGGTGCAATTTCATCCAAACTTTATAGGAATGATCAGTACCAAGTCTAGTTGTGCATATTGTCAGCATTTTCCGGTTCAATGATTTTTGTCAGAGAAATGGCCCTTTAATATTTTTTTATTTTTAAAGTTTGTCCGGACTACTTCTCTTATACCACTAATGCAATTTCAATGAAACTTTACAGGATTGATCCTTGCGCATATTGCACGGGTTTTTCGGTTGAATGATTTTGGCCGAGTTATGGCCCTTTGATAAAAAGGTGTTTTTTTCTGTGTTTTGCCAGATACACAAAAGCTTGTCCAGACTACTCCTCATAAACTACTGGTGCAATTTCATCCAAACTTTATAGGAATGATCAGTACCAAGTCTAGTTGTGCATATTGTCAGCATTTTCCGGTTCAATGATTTTTGTCAGAGTAATGGCCCTTTAATATTTTTTTTATTTTTAAAGTTTGTCCGGACTACTTCTCTTATACCACTAATGCAATTTCAATGAAACTTTACAGGATTGATCCTTGCGCATATTGCACGGGTTTTCTGGTTGAATGATTTTTAGTTGAGTTATGGCCCTTTGATAAAAAGGTGTTTTTTTTCTGTGTGTTGCCAGATACGCAAAAGCTTGTCCGGACTATTCCTCATAAACTACTGGTGCAATTTTATCCAAACTTTACACGAATGATCAGTACCAAGTCTAGTTGTGCACTGTCCGTCTGTCTGTCCGTCTGTCACAAAATTTGTCTCAACATAAAATTGGCCACCATGAGGCGACACATGTGATCACTGATTGCTCTTGTTGACATGATAACACTACTGTTTGAAATATTTAAACAATTTTAACACAAGTCAACATGACATTTTAAAGAGATAAGACTACTGTTAGGTATAATAAGGCAATGTTTAGACAAGTCGACAAATTACAATGGCATATTTGACATAATTAGACGCTTTCTGGGCAAGATAAAAAGAAATGTAATAATATGAGGCAGCTATGGCGTTCCATAATTGGCTGTGTGAATATCGACAGAAATAATTTCGTATATGGTCACGCTCAGATCTAAAAGCGGAGCGTTTTTAATCAGATTACATCATTGTTTTATTTATTTCATAATATTGTTGTACTTTATTAAAATAAATTATATGTTTTACTGTTTAACAGTATTATGTTTAACTGACAAATCAGTAAAATTTAAAATAATTTCCTTGTTAAACATTACAGCAGCATGCTAAAGAGCGTGAGAAGGAAATGATTAAAGAAAGCAGTTCTACATCTGGCGGTATTCCCATTCAAGTCTCTGAAACACATTCTATCAATGAAACTTGTTCTAATGATGGTGTGTCTGGAACACTTCCCGTGTCGGCAAATTCGTCTCAAGGTCGGAGTTCAGGTTCAGAAGAATTCCTCCTTGCTGTTTACAATATACAAGATACTACGGTTACGCATGAAATTCTGTACCAACGGAAAAAAGATGTGTAAATGTTTGTGAAGTAACGAAACAAAAACAAAATGGAGTGAAACATGCTGCAATTGTGTAAAGAGTAATATTCTTATATTAACACACGAAATTATAATCCAAATACGGAGGTTTGTACTTCAGTCTATAATATATGATCATTGACCATGCATGAGTCTCAATCAATTTTCTTTTTGACTTGGAAAAATCTAATTTAACCAGTGAATATGATACTTCACCCAGTGAATATTATTATATAAGAAATGCTGTTGAATATCACATCATATTCAATGACACACTTGTCAATAATTGTATAATATATCTTTTTGACTCAAAATTCAGACGCTAATGAAAATTCATGTTAGGAAGTGCGCACTTTTACACTCGGAATATTCTTTTTAGAAAACTGAGTCATTGACCAAGCATTCAATGTAATAGATTCCAGTAAATTTTTATCGTAGTTTGATCAATGCAAGGATTAATGTTTATTCTGTAAAGCCATAACAAAGCTTTTGTATTTATTGCTTCGTTGTTTGATTTTAACCTCTGTTCTGTCTCATATAAACTCCCAAGTTGTTTGACTAGATTGGTTACAGCTGGTGCCAGAATAACAAAAAACCTGTGTGCCCTGTTATTTAACATGATGATATAAATTTTAAAAACATTTTTTAAATCTTCATCAAACTTTGTAAGAATGTTTATGTCAATAATATCTATTAGTTAAATATATGCTATGCTCAAATTTGATATGAGAAAAAAAGTCATAACTGCTACACATTCTTTTTGTAAATATTAAATTAAAAACATGTTTTGACTTCACACAATGTTAATACGTTATGTTGAAATGCTACACACTATAGGTGATCATAATATGAACATATAGTGTCATTAAAAAACTGACTAAATCTTCGAAAGAAATATCGGCTTTTCTTGTCCTGTAATAAAGAATGCAACTCCCATACATAGTTTATTTATTCTTTTATTCAAATTACTTGTATATACAAATATAATTATATTCAGTAGGAGTTTCGTAGATTTCGATTAATTTCTGTGATTGAAATATTTTACACCAGGATGAGCAAAGTATATCTTTAAAAAGGGTTATCTTAGGTTAAAAACTAGGTGAAAAACTAGGTAACAAAATCAATATAAAAATGATATCTCGAATGACTTTGCAGATGAGTCAAAATTTAGGTCATCAGATAAAATCGAAGAAAACCATTCTATAATCATAATATGTTAGATAAAAAGAAAAATACTCTACAATGTATCAGCATTTATGTGGTGCTTTCCCTTCGTGTACCTACTCGTGACATAATAAAGCTGATCTGCTTCTATACGATTTGCCACAATGCCGGCAAATAAACACATCATAACTTCCCGATTTCTGTAAAGATGTTCAGTTACTAGTACTTAATTTGGTGTGATGATGTTTTAAACGATAATATAAGCGCAATATTGAAATTTTAGATATAAAATATTTTTTCCATAGATATACAATAACATGCTTACCATTTAAAAGGAACACTTTTTTCGAAACACAAAAAAAACAACTGATTTTATTTCCAAAATAAATGGTATGACATTTTATGTCTGAAATTGAAACTGGTACTTTGCTGGTGAAATAAATGCTATATAATGTACAGTTTTGTATTGTTGCACTGTAAATACTTTTCAGCTGATGTACAGGTGTGGTATTAAAGCAGAATACCATTATAACAAGCAAATTAACCGAATTCATTCAATTTGATACTTCTTTCGTTTCACTTTCAAACATAGTATTTGTATGACTTCAGGGATAGAATGCAAAAAACAAGCATAATTAAATGAAAAAATGACGAAATTAGACCATTGTACTCATTTTCATTTTCATTTTCTTGCAACACAAGTAAATAAGTAAGTAGTATTTGATCGAAGATATATATCTATAAATTGGTTTTCAAAACGTATATGAAAATATAAGAAATATACATATTACGAACTATTATATGTTTTCCTCAAACGTGCAATGAAAAGTTTTTTTAATTGTGTACAGTTCAGTAAGTATTAGCCTTCATGTCGTTGTTTATTTAGTTTGTTCATTAAATATATCATGTTAACTTTCATGGCATTGTACGTTTCACACTAATATACGCAGGCTGCTTTATATTTTAATCACGATTAAGTGATAAATAAACGTTGTATCGTTCTTCTATAGTAATATGAATAAGGTTAAGCCACAAAGCGAGCTTTTTGACAGACATAATAGTACATTATGATTTACACCCATCGGTGGCTACACATTTTATGCTTTCAATACACTAGTCTAAGAACTGCACACTCTACACAGCCACACACTATATACGGCCATTTCACTAGACGACGTGTGCACGCGGCTGCTAGTAGATATATATTCGTCTATTAAGCAATCCGCTAGCTCTTAAATGAAACAGCAGTTTCCGGTATACACGTGAACATGATTAACAGTCTTATGAGATGATCGATCTACATTTACTTATATATCTACGAATATATAGTAATCTGAAGAGATGAAGATTAAGTAAGTTGGTGATATTTTTATATATTATCTGTGGTGGAATTTTTATATATTATCTGTGTGTTTAATGGTTTATTTTACTCATAAATAACCATCGTTATCTTTTCACTATGACCTCAATTTCTTTTATTTGTGCAGGCGTGTAGCATGAATTTTCAGCCTTATTATATTCTGGTGTTTACCATAAGCCATGAAAATAACAAATAAAAAGTACTTTTGCGACGTTAATATTAATTCGCTCACTCTGTTTATCCAGAATAATCAATAATAATTTTTATTTGACAAAATGATCAGAAACGCCTTGTACATAATGCCACCTACGAATCGCACTGAATATCGATGATTTTACTTTTATATCTGAGTATATTTATTTTTACTTATTTCATATTATTTCCCTTTAAAAAGGTCAATTGCCATAAATGTTACAGAAGTGTAATTAAATTAAGATATGTTGTATATGTCAGACTGCTGTATTGATTTTCCACACAAACCTATATATTATACATTCGTTCTAAAGATGTGAGACTTATACACCTTATATATAGCAAACATCTGGTTATACATGTGTGGCTTAATTAACATATTTAGACAGCTCCCCAAACCCCCATCCCAGCCCTACCCCCTAACTACTGATCACACCGGATTTAAATGTTCTTACTAACTTAAAACAGTATTTCATGCTTTTCTGAAGAAACATAGTGTAAGTTTCTAACATATATAATTTTCATAATAAACGTTTCTATTTATGGAGGGCGATCGTTGCCAAAATTCCAGACATGTAATGTGTTCCTTTTGAAAACAACTTTTGAAAATGCGAACATGTATGTCTAGCATTTTTGATTGCATTCGTGCACAGCAAATGATATGCCTCTTAATCCAATCTTTTAATTGAAGGCACCCGCTTTTAAATAACAAATTTACATGTAAATCTTAACAACTGACCTAACACACATTTACAAGTTCGTATCTACCATTGCATATAATACATAAGCATGTTTACACACTTGTAGATATATATCTGTACCTGAAAAACACAAATGAAATGTAAAACTCGAATGCAGAAAATATAATTTAATAAAACGGGTTTCCAGTCGTAGGACTACAACAGTACATTTACACAGTTACATGTTTAAAATGACAAAAGTAGATTCACAAAGTTAAACGCTTTTAAGTCATGCATGACGCCCCGCCCCTCTCTGAGTATTTACGATCTTCTATCACGGAAATGTACGGACAGGTATAATACCTGTCGCCTCTCTCCTATTTCTCAATAAAGTGAAGGAAAACACGGCGTCCATTCTAACTTTTTTTTATTTCTATAAAAAGTCCAATATTATTGGTATCAAATGAAAGATTACTCCATAAACTTTCTATGAGTGCCTCGGAAATAAAAATGAATTAAATAGATGTATTGAATTTTTTGTTGTTTTTTTTTTTTACTCTGAAAATAACACTCGAATTTGTAAGAAAAACACGGCGTTCCCTCCAAACTTTTTTTTTTATTTCGTAATATATTTTGATAATTTTGGATTGAAATAAAAGTGTGCATAATACGATTTAACATATATAATTATATAATGCCTCAATATAAAAATGAATTAAATCGAAATGAATTAACTTTTCGTTAAAAAGTTTATCATGTTACTTTCTGTAAAATAGAGAAAATAAGAATCCTGATTCCATAAAGAACGCTCAAAATGACAAAATTGAGAACAAGGGGCAGGACGTGAAGTGGTTGCACACTTGGTTCAAGCGAGCGAATTGGTTGCAAACTTGACAAAATGGCGAATACGGCGTGATTTTTTGAAACGGGTGAACGAATTTTTGCCAGGCAAGTGGGTTTCTTTGTTATTTTGAAGTTCATTAGTATGTCTATTCCATAATGCAATATATATGCCACACTCGGTTAAAGGTTTCAGCATCCTAGATTCTGTTATGACATGCCACACACATGTCTCGAAAGAAATTACATTAGTTGTCAATATAAATCAATCGGAATATAACCTTACCAATGAATGTCCGTTTAATAATTTCTATCAGTGCATCATACATTAAGTATTAATAATTAATGAATATATACAGAAACAGAAGAAATGTATATTTCCTTGTATTAATTCAAAATATCGGTAATTACCTGTTTATAATACTTATTGTAATACTTACCAATACTTACATACTATTTCAGGTATTCACAATTTCATGATTTTGCCCGTGTAATATACACTATTTTTACATATCTACTGTGATATAGAGTCTGAAAATAAAAAAAAAAAGTTTTAAAAATTATCATACGATTTTGAAATTTTACATTTTCTAGTGTTAAGATATAACAGAAAACAACAAATATGTACTGTTATTATATATACACTAAAATGTCTAAAAACTATTATATAACTTATTCACAGTTTACGAACGAATGTCCGGATATACAATGCAATAAACTAGGAAAGGCAGTTATCTGGACTCTTCGGTAATGCGTACACAACGGGGGGTGGATGGAGTGCGGTATCCATAGCGATTGCGGTTAATTTCCTCTATCGATAGATTACAATCTTTCTCTCCGTTTACGGCTTAAAAAAATTAGAAATACAATAATTAAAATTTAGACAATTTAAACAAATCATAATGATAATAGTCTTGTTAGGTGGGATGTCATGTATATTAATTATTAACTTGACAAAATGATATTAGGATTGCAATGAAATGAACACACTAATCAACATAAGGAACGAGACAATGAATCACCAATCAATAATTATAGATTATAAGATCAGTGCTCGTGCACCTAAATGTATAATTACCTACAGTACATACAAACCGGAAAAATGACACTGCCAGCCCGTGCATTCCATGAACTATTTATAAATACTTTATAAATACAAACATTAAAATTTTGCTTTTACATACATGTACATAAGTGTTATAGAAATATATAACCTTATTATGGATAATACATAATGTCATGATCGGTACAATTTAGAAAAAACAATGATTTCAATAAGTTACCATTTATTTCAAATACTATCAGGTTTTTTTCCGGACGTTTTGTTAGCGCGACATGGCTAACGTGAACCGATTAATATTATCCATAAAAACAAATGTTACTTGATAATGATTGTATTCGGCTATATACAATTTATTACAATATCAACTTTTTTTGGATTGCAATAACATCTTCCGGACGCTTCCTAATTTTAGGAATATGAGAGTGTGTCATCAACTGCGCACGTCCATGTCTACTTTAATCTTCTGGATATCAAATAATATTTGATAGAGAAGAACTGTCTTCCTGAATAATATCATCTAGAAAAAAATATTTAAATGGATAGCTGATTTCTTTTAATTACATCGATGTTTAAAGTGAAACTGCTTCGGGACGCTAAATTTGTTCGGGACGCTTTGTTAGCGCAACATGGGAAACGTCAGTTTTTGTGCTGTATAATGATATTTTGTAGATGAAAAGTTTATTTCCTTCTTTATGTCACTGACACATAACATAAAAGAAAAACACACGATTTATCTTTGCTTAGATAAAAAAATACCATGAAGACGTTTGGGACGCTATGTTAGTCAGTTAGCAACTTGAAACATGCGTGGATAGACGTACGGTTTCGGGCGTTATAAAGATAATATGATTTTATGTATGGAAAACATTTTTCTCGCTATTGTTACTTACATTACTATTTCATTAACTAAAATTACGAAGTAATTCAAATTAATTTTGGTTTCGATAAACATTAAACCTTCCGGACGCTTTGTCGGTATACGGTGGTTTTTGAGCAAGTGAACTGGAGTCGAAGGTATGTTAGTTTTTTTTTATATAAATAGAAAAAATGATAAGTAAGATTATTTTTTTCTACCATAAATACCTCAATACATAATAATATACATTATTTACAATAAATATAACCATTCTGACTGTTTAAATTAACAATAATGCTTCGGGACGCTTCATGACATTTCGGGACGCTAAATTCTTCGGGACGCTTTGTTAGCGCAACATGGGAAACGTCAGTTTTCGCGCTGTAAAATAATATTTTGTGGATGAAATGTTTATTTCCTTTTTAATGTCACTTACACATATCATAAAAGAACTTAATTACGATTTATCTTTGCTTAGATAAAAATAAAAACCATGAATACGTTTCGGGACGCTATGTTAGTCAGTACGCGATTGAACTATGCGTGGGTAGATGTACGATTTCGGGCGCTATAAAGATAATTTTATGTATGGAGAACATTTTTTCTCGCTATTGTTACTTATATTACTATTTCATTCACTAAAATTACGAAGTATTTCAAAATAATTTTGGTTTAGATAAACATTAAACCTTCCGGACGCTTTGTCGGTATACGGTGGGTTTTGAGCAAGTGAACTGGAGTCGAAGGTGTATTTGTTTTTTTTATATAAATAGAAAAAATGATAAGTAAGATTATTTTTTTCTAACATAAATACCTCAATACATAATAATATACATTATTTACAATAAATATAACCATTCTGACTGTTTAAATTAACAATAATGCTTCGGGACGCTTCATGACATTTCGGGACGCTAAATTCTTCGGGACGCTTTGTTAGCGCAACATGGGAGACGTCAAGGATGAAATGTTTATTTCCTTTTTAATGTCACTTACACATATCATAAAAGAACTTAATTACGATTTATCTTTGCTTAGATAAAAATAAAAACCATGAATACGTTTCGGGATGCTATGTTAGTCAGTACGCGATTGAACTATGCGTGGGCAGATGTACGATTTCGGGCGCTATAAAGATAATTTTATGTATGGAAAACATTTTTCTCGCTATTGTTACTTATATTACTATTTCATTAACTAAAATTACGAAGTATTTCAAAATAATTTTGGTTTCGATAAACATTAAACCTTCCGGACGCTTTGTCGGTATACGGTGGGTTTTGAGCAAGTGAACTGGAGTCGAAGGTGTATTTGTTTTTTTTATATAAATAGAAAAAATGATAAGTAAGATTATTTTTTCTAACATAAATACCTCAATACATAATAATATACATTATTTACAATAAATATAACCCTTCTGACTGTTTAAATTAACAATAATGCTCCGGGACGCTTCAGGACGCTTCGGGACGCTAAATTTCTTCGGGACGCTTTTTAGTGAGACCGGTTATGACGAAGTTATTGAAGATATTAACTGATCATGTAGATATTTTGAAATATGACAGGTGACTGTTGCAGGTTTTTACTGATGATTATAGTATTGAACTGAGAGCCATGTTATTTGAAACATAAAGTGCATAATTGTTGTAAAAGAAGAAAATATTAATAACATTTATAACAAAAACAAGTAACATAACATAAATGTCGATAAGTGCCATTGAAAATAGGTTAATAAATATAACATTCTACTCTCCTTTTGCAAAGTTTTACTATGGATTTCAATAGAATAAGAATAAGTTTGCAACCAAAAATGCTTGAAGTATAAGTCTGCAACCAGAATGTGCTTGAACAAGATATTTTTGTGTATTGAACGTTATCTTCGGTCTTGCGACCTAAACCATTTGTACAGCATTGACAGAAACATATTTTGTTATTGTTAAATGCAGTTCAAAACTTACAAATTCGAATAAATTAGGAGAAAAACCGACCAGAACAGTCACCTGTCATATTTCAAAATATCTACATGATCAGTTAATATCTTCAATAACTTCGTCAAAACAGAATCTAGGATGCTGAAACCTTTAACCGAGTGTGGTATATATATTGCATTATGGAATAGACATACTAATGAACTTCAAAATAACAAAGAAACCCACTTGCCTGGCAAAAATTCGTTCACCCGTTTCAAAAAATCACACCGTATTCGCCATTTTGTCAAGTTTGCAACCAATTCGCTCGCTTGAACCAAGTGTGCAACCACTTCACGTCCTGCCCCTTGTGAGAATGTTGCAGGCCCGGTTTGATTGAGCCTGCTCATGGACGGTAATGGAAAGAGCAAGTTATCGTCCACGCCCCTTAGCACCGGCGTAAGCAAAATTCAACATGAACTGGTACAATTTTGAATTTTGAAACATCCGCAGATGTGTTTATATGACGATTATCATGGAACCTTTAATGTGACACGTAAGTGCCATACCATGAAAAACGGCATATGATCCCCAAGTAAAAAATAACCTCTGAGAAACATCGCGCCACCTACTTACTTTTTTTTATTTCTTGGTCAATTTTGATAATTTTAGAATATGATAAACAAGATCATCAAGGAAAGGCGGCGTTGATAATTTTAGACTCAAGTAAAAAATTCTGAAAACAAAGTGATCCCTCAGAAGCATTAATCACAACAAAATTACATAAGAATTGCAGACTCGGTTTGATTGAGTCTGTACATGAGAGATAATGAATAAGTGCAACATCCCTCACGGCCCCTAGCACCGGATTGAGCGGTACTCAATTTTCAACACTTAATAGTGCTTAAAAATCCTTAATGAACTTTCTAGTGATGCCTTAAAAATGAAAATTAATTACGTAAAAGTATTAAAAATTGTGTTTCTAACTTATTGTTGTTTATTTGTTTTCTCTTAAATCCACACTCATATATCCGGAAAAAAATAACGTCGCTTCCTGAAAACGAAGTCGGGGTCTGCTTCCCAAACACGCAAAAATATCCAGGACGTGAGTTCTTCTCGAACGCACGTGGAGTATAACCCCTTGGATCGGTTATCCCAGTTATTCAAGTCACTACATATTTGAAATGAGATAAGGAACTCATTAAGGTCATCATGTTCATCAAAGGTAGGTGGTTTAACTTTTACAATATTATTATTTGTACTACTGTGTAAAGGTACATTATTATCACCATGGTCTATACGTCTGTCTGTAAGTTCTACTGAATTTGTATTTCTGTTTTCAAAATTGGTTTGTCTTGTTTCAATTATATTTAATCTCTGTTCTACAGTTTCACCCATAGAAACAATAGCTTCTTTCATTTGTTCTACTATTCTTAACATTCTAGTTTCTGTATAAGAAATATCAACAGGAGAACTAGGTCTTGACTGGTCTGTACATTGTGATACAGTGTCAAAATTATCTAACTCATAAGGTTGGTGAACCTGGGCGTCCACCTCTATCTGGTTTTCTGCCATTGGTAATATTAAAGATAATGGTATCTACACTATTATGTAATACAGTGATAAATGAAAATCAACAATAATTAAACAAGGGAAATGTACAATGTTCTCTTCCTTTCTGCTTTCAGGTTGATCAGTCCAGAATGCAGGCAGCAAAAGTCACTGGAAATAAGGCTGTAATAGAATCCAATCAACAAGGATACTTATTTGATTGAATGGTCAGCTCCTGGACAGATATTAAAATCAGCAGAAACTCAAGATGTTGTATAATAACACAATGAAATCAATTGTATTATTGCAATAAATAAAATATGATTTTGGTCTCTGGTCTGGTTTCTCTGCAGGTTCTGGAATTGCAGACTATCTGTTGGAATAAATAATTTTTAATATCAATCCCACTTCTGACACCAGTTGAAACGCAGTCGGGGTCTGCTTCCCAAACACGCAACAATATCCAGGACGTGAGTTCTTCTCGAACGCACGTGGAGTATTAAAAATTGAACCTACAAGGGAAAAACAGAACACAAAAACCTGAAATAAAAGTACACAAATAATTTATTTAGATTTCATATCAAATACAGTTAAATTCGTATATATTCTGGAAAATCCTCGTCGATGGACCACGTCTGGAAGGGTTAGTGATAATCCTCGTCTTATAGGCTGTGAACTAAACCAAAGAATAGCTATATCAATGTAGAGTAGCTAAGTATGACATCCAAGTTATATGTGGATCTAAATGGTTTATAATAAACGGTCTATATTTATATTGGTTCATATAAATACATCTACATTAAAAGGGGTGATTATTCTAGTAGTTCCATGGTAGCTGGAACTTCAGGATGAAATCTATGATAAAATACCATGGAAGCTGGTATTTATAGGTATTTCTCTATTATGTCACATCAAACAATACAATTGGAGTAAAATAAACTGTCGGGAAAATATAATATCTGATGCTAATAATCTAGGCACAATAAAACTGTCATAAATAATTATATTACCTTGGAATTATTAAATAGTATTACAAGGCAGTGGTCATTGCATATATTCATAAACTCATTTATAGACCTACTCGACGTCTTAGACTTTAGTGCCAGGAATTTAGCCCAAACCGTCTCTGACTTAGCTCTCCTTACATGTTTTCTGGACAAAGCTCATAGCTATTCTTTGGTTTGTCTCATAACAAAGCCCTACCTAAACGAGGTAGAATCACTAATCCCTTCCAGCAACGTTGAGCCATCCGCGAGGATTCCAGTAATCCAATGTGAAACTCTATATTAATAGATTATTCTGGAAATAATATATAATATCGGTAACATTGGCTGTACTTTTGTTGTCAAACGCTTTGGATGTATTTCATGTGCGCGAATCTCTTTCCCGGTTAAGGTATAGCGGTTATTTCTTCACGGGTTATATGGATCTGATCAGTCCCGTGCGTCTCGAGAACCAACCTCGGAGACAGTACATCGTAGAATTGATTTAGTTTGCAATGTGTATTGGAGAAAGAGAACCCCCGAGCTTTTTATAGTTTCTCAATTTTGTATGGGATTATTAGTCCCACCCACCCTGAGAAAATGTTGACGGATATAATTTGATATAAATTGACAATTGAATGTAATTTTTAATATTTACATCTATGTACAAAAGAGTAACATGTAATGTCATTCTACGAGGATCCAATAATTGTAATTATAGTTCCGAGGAACCGGCAAAGAGGACACGGAAAGAATACTCGGATGTTATTAGTGAGATCCAGACCAAGTACCGTAGAGCGGAATAATTTACAATATATATCATACTTTTATATTTCGCGAAATGGTCATAAGAGCATAGAAAACGCAAGTTACTAATGTCGTTACATTCGCAACCTCCAACAGATGGGATTCAGGACCTTGAATGTGTTACTTTGAGTAAGTAATCAAAAAGCTTAACTATCAAGGAAGATTTAACAGTTACGTTTGCCTGTATTAATTATTCAATAAAGTATTTTCAAAAGTCAAAATAACCAACGTTAAGAATGAAACAACTTTAAACTTGTGTCCATGGACCAAATCAACAAATATAATTATACAATGATATATGTAATGGATGTTTCAAATATAATAAATTAACTCGTTATCTAAAGTCTCTATGTACAAGAATTATATTGTCAATTCAATTAAATTAGATTTAACCTAAGGAGATTACTTAGTTATGTTAATTATCATTGCACATCTTTTAGACACCATTCTTCAAGAGATGTTTTACAAACTTCTCGCATGGACCTACTTATATCAGTCATTAACGGTTCATTACATTTACGGGTATCCCCCTAAAAGTATACCCACTATATGTGAGAGCTTTGCTCACTCTATAGGATATTATAATCCTTTAATAATTATAAATAATAAAAAGTACCCTAGGACCGTCTTCTTCTACCATATTTGTCTTTCTTTTTAAACACATTTTTCCATTTCTAGATGGTTACTTTTACTATTTTGTTTTCTTTCACTAGGGATTTGTCTTATACCTCCAAGTAAAGTCAAGGCAATTGAATCACTTGCCATGGGATAAAGTCAAGGCATTTTAGCCATGGGATTATGTCACACCCTGATGTGCACAGGGACGGGAAGTAAGTACACCTAACTGTATAACTCAGTAGGGAAGGGAAAGGGGGTCATCTTGTTGTTTCTCAATGTAAAGGGTTGATACGCAACAAGTAGCGGTATTTTTGGCATGCCATGTTTCTATTATTTATCACTTTTTGTGATAAAACAGTTTATTAGGTGGTCCGATATAATTCTAATGACAATTTAACATGTCATTTGTTAGATACAAGACTAATTGTCTTTGGTTCTTTTTCATTATGTGGTTTCTTGGTAAACTACACATCAGTTTTTATTCAGTTATCTATAGTGGTTCTATTTATTACTGATAACATAGGAGTTAAAACCGGCCTGGTTCTCTGGTTCTTTTTAATAAGATATCATTATGGTAACCTGTAGGACTACAATAAATAAGCAATAGCATATGTGATTCTTATAACAGTTCTAGTTTAATAATTCATTCATTTTTTTTTTTTTTTTTTTTACATAGTATTACAGTATAGTATTACAGTATACCGGTATATATTTCTCTTTCTATATAAAATATAGTCATTTTAACAAATAAGTATAAAATTTCTATAATTCATTTTCACCACTTATCCTCTTTTAATAACAGAGTATACATGTATGTATTTATTTTATCTCAAGTCACATCTCACTTAAATTCCAATTTACTTCTTTAATGTGGTAAGTTTTTCATCAATTGCTTTGACTAGTTTTGGTAAAATGTAAAATTCTGCCTCTTCCTTTAATTCATGAAGTACTTGTTTATCATTGGGTAAGCATCCAATTGGCATCCTACAATCATATCGTAAGTAATTTAATATGAACTTGAAGTGTGAAGGGTCCCTGTCAATGATCACCTTGGAATCTTGGTAAATGGAGTACAATCCGCATGGTATAGATATAAGGGAAGTTGGTTCCTTCATCAAAGTGGATTTGGTTGTATCGAAACATTTACCACCTACACATAATGTGATTTTGTCGTTCTGCCAATGTTGTAACATAGTTATTTTTGGTCTCATCTGGTCAATTGCATCAGAAATATGTACGGGAAGTTGTTCTTTTTCAGGTGATTTTGGTTGAGGAAGTTGTTCAGTTGATTTCGGAGTGTTAAGAAGACTTTCAATGAATTCATCATGAGTCTCTAAAGAGAAAGGTGAAATCCTTCCCTCCATATCATCATTGGTTATGTCAAGCGTCTCCCATAAAGTTAAAGGTAATGTGTTATCATCAGTCTCAGAGTTGTTTTCTTTAATAATGTTTTCTGTTTGTTTAGTTTCCACAATGGGTTTAGGAGCTGGAGTACTATAGGTTGTGTTTTCTTCTATGGTTTCAGATGTTACTGTTGCAGGTTTTGAAGCCGGTGTATGAGAGATGAATTTCTTTGGATTTAGCACTTTATATGTAGATACAGAATGTTTGCTTAATTTTGTTTGATTACTTTCTAGGTTGTTGTTGTTTTGTTCCTCCATGGCCTCTCGAATCTGTTTACACATGTTCTGTTGCTTTACCACAGCATCATGGCCAAATACACCTGACTCCCTGTGTAGAAGGTAGAATGAGGGATCCGGAACTCCACATGTGTGTTGCCCCTTTTCTGGCTTCCTGGGCATCGTTTTGCCACAACTACTACATTTGAAGGAGAAACCAAAATGGTAGCTCACCAGATGTCTCCTGCAGTCTGAACTGTATCTGAATAACCGTGGTGGATCGGTGCACAATTTGCAGGCCCATTTGGATGTAGACTGAAACAACAAGGTATACATTTTTACTGATATGTCAACATTGTTATTTGTATCAAATTTTTGTATTATATGTCTAAATCTGTTGGTACTTGGTAGCTGTAAGAAAATTATTAACTTTCTAAATTTATTCTTGTTACAGGATTTCCTAGAAGACTTGTTTTGCCTGTGATAAGGAAGTGGTGATAATTAGGTATTGTAGGTAACAGCAGGTTCAGTATATTTGTTCTGGAATAAATCAGTTGAACAATATAAGAAGTAAATACCGGAAATTATAAAACGTATATATTTGAACAATTATAAGTTTTGTGTGAACCAGGTTGGCTTGTCATCTCCATTATATGGTTTAAGTCGGTCATGGTGGACTACCTTTGCAGGTGTCCGAGGTTGTCTTTGTATTTTGAATAGGCAGTCATTTATTTTCTTCACAATAACCATAGGTCCAGTCCATGGCCTCTGTAATTTTGGACTTTTACCTTTTGTACGTCTGGGATCATGGTACCAGACTATATCACCTTCTTCATATGGGTGATAATATGTAATTCTGTCATATGTTTTCTTCATTTGAAAACTTGAGATATCAAGTCTTGACCGTGCATAATTGTGTATTTCAGATAACTTGTTTTCTAATTCATAAACATAGTCTATAGTTTGTTCTCTTTTATTCTCTACAGGTCTGCCCATTACAAGGTCTATGGGGAGATTAACTTGTCGGCCAAACATCATGGCACAAGGGGAAACACCTGTACTTTCGTGAACACTTGATCGATATGCTAACATTAATAAAGGTAAGTGTGAACACCAGTCAAGTTGATTCTCACTATCATAAGCGGCTAACATATTTTCTATGGTGCGATTGGCACGTTCTATCATGCCATCAGATATAGGTCGAGCGGCAGTTGTTCGTGTCTTGTGTATACCTAAGATTTTACATGTTTCTTGAAAAATCTTGGATTCAAATGTGGTCCCTTGATCACTATGTAACTCTAAGGGTACGCCAAATATTGAAATAAATTTGTTTACTAACTTTGAAGCTACGTATTCTGATTTAATATTTTTGAGGGGTATGGCATCTATCCATTTGGTAAAATAGTCTCCTACTACAAGGATATATTTGAAACCACGTTTAGATTTTGGGTAAGGTCCTTGAATATCAATTGCTATTCTTTCCATAGGCATTCCTACATTATATTTCTTCATTGGGGCTTTTGCATGTCTAGGCGGATTTTTACGTCTTGCACACTGGTCACAAATCTTACACCAGTATTCTATGTCTTGTCTTAATTTAAACCAGTAAAATCTTTGGAGTATTTTCTGGGTAGTTTTTCTAACACCTAAATGACCAGCAGTCACACTGCTGTGTAACTGATGAAATATGAGCTTTTTAAGTTTGTCAGGGGCTATTCTAACAGTATCGTTAGCTTTTAATAGCTTCTGGTTTTCTGTGATGCACAGTTCACTGTCAACAAGTTTAAGTCTGTCAAATATTTGCCAATAATACTTTATCTCCTGGTCATAATGAGATATTTCTTGCCAAGTGGGTTTTTGCTGGATTTTTATCCATTGTTTTACCACTGATAATTTAGGGTCACTGTCTTGCAATGCTGAAATGTTTTGTAGGCTATTTATAGTAATTTCATCAGTACTGCAACCTGGTAACGGGTTTGGTTCACTGGCAGTACATTCCAGATTTAAACCAGTGGTTGTGTTTACATTGTTTTTATAGTTTGTATCTAAACTAGTGGTCATAACATTTTCACAACTATCTAAGTAAATTTCTTCAGCACGTGTACAATATTTACATGGGTCGTCAGTACATGGTCTACGGCTTAGAGCATCACTATTTAGTGAAACTCTGCCTGGTCTGTAATGAATCGTGAAGTCATATTGCCCTAAGATTTCTAACCATCTGGCAAGTTGACCTTCACAGTTTTTGTTGAAATTCATAAGCCATTTAAGGCTTCCATGATCTGTTATAACATCAAAATGTGTACCAAAAACAAAATGGTGGAAATGTTTAATAGAACAAACAACACTAAGTAATTCTCTTCTAGTGACACAATAATTTCTCTCTGTTTTGGTAAGACACCTAGAAAAATAAGCTATAACTTTTAATTTTCCATCTTGTATTTGGTTCAAAACCGAACCTATTGAAAATTTACTCGCGTCACACTCTATAGTATATGGTTGTCCCTGTATTGGATAAGCTAAAACTGGAGCACTACTCAGGAGTTCTTTCAGTTTCTGAAAAGAATTTTGGCATTCATTATCCCAATAAAACTGTCTACCTTTCTCTGTAAGTCTATGAAGTGGTTTAGCTACTTCAGCAAAACCAGGGATCATTTTTCTGTAAAATGAAGCTAAACCTACAATAGAACGAACTTGTTTTGTGTTACATGGCACAGGCCACTCAGTCACTGCTTTTACTTTCTCAGGGCATGGTTCAATACCTTCTTCAGTCAATCGGTGACCTAAAAATGATACAGATTTCTGGAAGAAATTGCATTTACGGGGACTAAGCTTTAGGTTAGCACTTCTTATTCGCTGGAACATCTCGTCTAGGTGTTTTAAATGATCATCAAAGGTCTTGCTGTAACAAAGTAAATCATCAAGATAAATAAGACATATATTGTATGCTAGGCCAGCTAATACTTTTTCCATGAGTCTCTCAAATACAGCTGGGCAAGTACTTAAACCAAAAGGCATTCTTTTATACATATATGTATTTGAACCAAACGAAAAGGCGGTTTTTGGTTTGTCTTTTTCTGCTATACCAATTTGATGAAAAGCTTGTTTCATATCTAAGGAACTGAAATACTTATTATTTGCTAAAGCTTCTAAACATGTATCTATTCTGGGTAGAGGGTGACTGTCATATTGTATTTTAGCATTAATTTTCCTGTAATCAACTACAACTCTGGTGCTTCCATCTGGTTTTGGAACAAGTATTAAGGGAGATAACCAAGGAGAAGTGCAAGGCTCTATTATATCTTGTTCTAATAATTTATTGATTTCTTGTTCTGCTATTTTACGTTTTTCTATTGGTAAACGATATGGTGGGGTACGGACTGGTTGACTGTCTCCAGTGTCAATGGTATATTGTGTCAAGGTGGTGAACCCAATATCTGTAGGTGTTTTACAAAACACATCTTGATTCTTTATCATTAGGTTTTTAAACTTGTGTTTTTGCATTTCTGTCATTTCAGTAGAGCAACGCTCAAAAACATCACTCAAATGAGGAGGGATAACATCACTTTGGTCACTTGTCTCTACAGAGTTTGACTGTTCAGTGTTTGAAGTTGGGAATAAGTCAGTAGGTATCATGTTGCCAATAACAGTATGTTTGTTTATTGAAAGTTTTTCATTATTAACATTTGCAAGTCTCACTGGTACACAACCGTCTATTGGATTTACAAGTACTTTTCCTACAAGTATTCCACTACGGTCTATAAAGTCTAATTTACCTTCTATAAATGAGGTTTGGTATCTGTCAAAAGGATCAATTGGTTTAGCACTAACAATGATTTCAGTCTGTGGTGGAATTTCTATATACTTTGTTGTAGCTATTCTAGCACACATTGGTTTTGAAGAACCCTCATGTATAAAACAGTCTATCTTTTGTCCTTTTATTATAAGTTTCATTTGACTCAGTAAAATGTCACATCCATTTTTAAATAGGAAATCTCTTCCAAGAATTGCTTCATTCTTAATATCAGCTATAAGGATATCATGTTTAAAGATATTACCACCAATATCTATTGTAATTTCTGTTTTACCATGAAGTGGTGAGGTTTCACCAGTAACTGTGACCATTTGTGTATTTACAGGTTGAAGTATGGGTCTTGACTCAATTGGCAACAACTCATATTCAGATTTCTTTAATATACTGATATTGGAACCAGTATCTAAAAGTGTAGTAAGTTTTCTGTTTTGAAATCTACAATTTATGAAACAACCTTGGTCAATATTGGTAGTTAATATTTTGTTTGACGGCCCGGTTGAAAGAATCGACCTGTGGGCCTCCAGGTCGACCTGCTGGCGTTTCCCGAGAAACTTTGCTCATGCTCTCTTTGAGAGTGGTTATTGTTATCAAATTGTCTAAACTTTGTGTGATTTTGCCTGGACTGAAAATTATTAGGTTTATAAGGCTGTCTATTTCTTGAATAAGTATTTCTGTCTTGTTTAATGTCTGCTACATCTTTGGATAAATTATCTAGGGATTTGCAGATATTTTCAAGTTTCTTGTCACTATTATTTTGAATTGGTACATTCTCGGTGACAGTGGCTACTAATTTGTGTCTTTGTCTGTCAGCGAGGCGAAATGCTTCAAGTCTAATTGCTGCTTGCTCGGCATCTAATAATGATTTTGGAGCTATTTCTTTAAGTCTAAGTCTTATATCTGAATCAGTTATGGCATCTATAAAATGGTCAAGGGCTATGGCTTCAACAACTTCTTTTGATGCACCAGTATAGGTATTTCTTGTAAGTCTCCATATGTCTTGGGACAATTGAGATATTGTCTCACCTTTATTTCTAACTCTAGTCTTTAATTTAGCTCTATAAATGTCTGTTTTATTTGCAGGGCCATAACGCTGGGTTAACAAGTCTACTAAAAGTTTGTAATTACAGCGGTCAGTAGTATCAAGTTCTGTTAACATGGAACGGGCATCTCCCTTTAAACTACTAGCAAGGCATAACCCCTTGGATCGGTTATCCCAGTTATTCAAGTCACTACATATTTGAAATGAGATAAGGAACTCATTAAGGTCATCATGTCCATCAAAGGTAGGTGGTTTAACTTTTACAATATTATTATTTGTACTACTGTGTAAAGGTACATTATTGTCACCATGGTCTATACGTCTGTCTGTAGGTTCTACTGAATTTGTATTTCTGTTTTCAAAATTGGTTTGTCTTGTTTCTATTCTATTTAATCTCTGTTCTACAGTTTCACCCATAGAAACAATAGCTTCTTTCATTTGTTCTACTATTCTTAACATTCTAGTTTCTGTATAAGAAATATCAACAGGAGAACTAGGTCTTGACTGGTCTGTACATTGTGATACAGTGTCAAAATTATCTAACTCATGAGGTTGGTGAACCTGGGCGTCCACCTCTATCTGGTTTTCTGCCATTGGTAATATTAAAGATAATGGTATCTACACTATTATGTAATACAGTGATAAATGAAAATCAACAATAATTAAACAAGGGAAATGTACAATGTTCTCTTCCTTTCTGCTTTCAGGTTGATCAGTCCGGAATGCAGGCAGCAAAAGTCACTGGAAATAAGGCTATAATAAAATCCAATCAACAAGGGTACTTATTTGATTGAATGGTCAGCTCCTGGACAGATAATAAAATCAGCAGAAACTCAAGATGTTGTATAATAACACAATGAAATAAATTGTATTATTGCAATAAATAAAATATGATTTTGGTCTCTGGTCTGGTTTCTCTGCAGGTTCTGGAATTGCAGACTATCTGTTGGAATAAATAATTTTTAATATCAATCCCACTTCTGACACCAGTTGAAACGCAGTCGGGGTCTGCTTCCCAAACACGCAACAATATCCAGGACGTGAGTTCTTCTCGAACGCACGTGGAGTATTAAAAATTGAACCTACAAGGGAAAAACAGAACACAAAAACCTGAAATAAAAGTACACAAATAATTTATTTAGATTTCATATCAAATACAGTTAAATTCGTAAGTATCTGGAAAATCCTCGTCAATGGGCCACGTCTGGAAGGGTTAGTGATAATCCTCGTCTTATAGGCTGTGAACTAAACCAAAGAATAGCTATATCAATGTAGAGTAGCTAAGTATGACATCCAAGTTATATGTGGATCTATATGGTTTATAATAAACGGTCTATATTTATATTGGTTCATATAAATACATCTACATTAAAAGGGGTGATTATACTAGTAGTTCCATGGTAGCTGGAACTTCAGGATGAAATCTATGATAAAATACCATGGAAGCTGGTATTTATAGGTATTTCTCTATTATGTCACATCAAACAATACAATTGGAGTAAAATAAACTGTCGGGAAAATATAATATCTGATGCTAATAATCTAGGCACAATAAAACTGTCATAAATAATTATATTACCTTGGAATAAGGAGTTGCTGGCATTTTCTAGGTTGTAATCGGCTTGATTACTATTCTAAGTTCTATCCAGGCACTGACAGCCGGATTGCATGCGCCAGAGTATTTATAGTATAAGGGGTCAGGCATCTACGTCATATAGCCGATGACGTCAGTGCCAGAATTTAGCCCAAGCCGGCTGTGTTTCGGACAAGCGTGAACGATAAAGTCCGTTACATTCGGAACGGCTGAACTTGAACATGCGCGAACGGTAAAGTCCGTTAAATTCGGAATGGCTGCAGCCGGGAAACTAATTGATAATTAAACGTGTTTATTACGTATTTTATGGATATATAAAATGAAATTGGACTATAATAGCGCATTGGGTATATTTACATATGTAAAAGGTATTGATTCACGGAGGGAATCTTGGTTGTCATTTATTCGGAGACCGGGAAAGATCTCGGATGTTTGTAGTGTTGTAGTAGTCGGATAAAACATCTTATCCGAAAATATCAATGAGCTAGGTACTTGGTCGTTACAATATATTGGTAAATGCGAAAAAAGTCTATTAAGTGACGGAAAACAGGAAATAAACACCCTATTTAGACAGAAATGCTCTATACAGAATAAGTTTAATCATTACTTACTATTCTGAATATAGAATTGGAAAGAAAATAATATAAATTTCAAAAATAAATTCACTTGGACCTCTTTCGCAGTAAATGGTCCTCATCGACCATATTAACCAGATACTTTCATCTTAAAGGAAAATAATATTAAAGTTTATAAGATTCTAGAACTAATTTAGGTTTCTACATATTTATTATTGCATTCAGTTTCTAAAATAATGGATTTTTGTGTAATTGTGATCATAAACAGAAGTTTTAGTTGATTACCATAAGATAATCACTAAAAGAGATACTGGAAGGAATTATTTTCTTCAATTCTAATGTAAAACCAAATAACAATCACTGTCACTGCAACTGTATCAACATGCAACTATTCCACAAGTCCAACTCTACAATCACTGCCACTGCTACAGTATCAACAGCTAACAATTGCACAAGTCCAACTCTACAATCACTGTCACTGCTACAGTATCAACATGCAACAATTCCACAAGTTCAACTCTACAGTCACTGCCACTGCTACAGTATCAACAGCTAACAATTGCACAAGTCCAACTCTACAATCACTGTCACTGCTACAGTATCAACAGCTTACAATTCCACAAGTCCAACTCTACAATCATTGTCACTGCTTCAGTATCAACATGCAACTATTCCGCAACTCCACTCTACAATCACTGCCACTGCTACAGTATCAACAGCTAACAATTCCACAAGTTCAACTCTACAATCACTGTCACTGCTACAGTATCAACATGCAACAATTCCACAAAGTCAACTCTACAACCACTGCCACTGTTACAGTATCAACAGCTACCAATTCCACAAGTCCAACTCTACAATCATTGTCACTGCCTCAGTATCAACATGCAACTATTCCACAAGTCCAACTCTACAATCACTGCCACTGCTACAGTATCAACAGCTAACAAGTCCACAAGTTCAACTCAACAATCACTGTCACTGCTATAGTATCAACAGCTTACAATTCCACAAGTCCAACTCTACAATCATTGTGACTGTGCTTCAGTATCAACATGCAACTATTCCACAAGTCCAACACTACAATCACTGTCACTGCTACAGTATCAACAGCTAACAATTGCACAAATTCAACTCTACAATCACTGTCACTGATACAGTATCAACAGCTAACAATTCCACAAGTCCAACTCTACAATCACTGTCACTGATACAGTATCAACAGCTAACAAACTCACAAGTCCAACTCTACAATCACTGTCACTGCTACAGTATCAACAGCTAACAATGCCACAAGTCCAACTCTACAATCACTGTCACTGCTACAGTATCAACATGCAACAATGCCACAAGTCCAACTCTACAATCACTGTCACTGATACAGTATCAACAGCTAACAATGCCACAAGTCCAAATCTACAATCACTGTCACTGCTACAGCATCAACACTTAACAATGCCACAAGTCCAACTCTACAATCACTACCACTGCTACAGTATCAACATGCAACAATGCCACAAGTCTAACTCTACAATCACTGTCACTGATACAGTATCAACAGCTAACAATGCCACAAGTCCAACTCTACAATCACTGTCACTGTTACAGTATCAACAGCTAACAATGCCACAAGTCCAACTCTACAATCACTGCCACTGCTACAGTATCAACATGCAACAATTCCACAAGTCCATTTCTACAATCACTGTCATTGATACAGTATCAACAGCTAACAATGCCACAAGTCCAACTCTACAATCATTGTCACTGCTACAGTATCAACAGCTAACAATGCCACAAGTCCAACTCTACAATCACTGTCACTGCTACAGTATCCACAGCTAACACTTCCACAAGTCCAACTCTACAATCACTGTCACTGCTATAGTATCAACATGCAACAATTCCACAAGTTCAACTCTACAATCAATGTCACTGCAACAATTCCAGCTAACAATTCCACAATTCTAACTGAAAGAAATCACTGTAGCAGTATCAACAGCTAAAAATGCTTCAAGTCTAACTCTACAATAACTGTCATTGCTAAAGTATCAACAGCTAACACAAGTGTAACACTACTATTATTATCACTTCTAGGGGATCCCATAGTAAATTGGTTAAGATGGCCAGCTTCAAAACACTTCAACCTCACAACTGTGGGTTCAAATTACATAAGGAACTTTATATTCTTTCATTTGAGAAAGTATACAACTAGGATGGTGGTTCTACTTAGGTGTCCCAAATGTGCCTGAAATAGTGCCTGATGGTCTTCCTTTACCATTTTACGCTGGAAAGTTGCCATGTAACCTTTACAGTGTCCAGGTGACAAAACAAACTATCCAAACTATCAATGCTGAAGTATTCACAGCTAACATTCCCACTAGTCTCTCAATACTATCAATAAGTGCTACAGTATCAACAGCAAACTACATGAAATATATTTGATTACACTTTTAATACTTACATTTGTATCACTATCACTGCTTTAGTACTACAACCACTAAATTATCAATAATTACCACTACATCACTATTGCTGGTACAGTATCTTCAGCTAATAGTCAACCACATAGCTTCCTTTACTTAGCTACAGTATCTTCAGTTTACTATGATATCACATAGTAGTAGTATTAACTGAAGATTCTGTTGCAATGATAGTGAAAGTGACTACTAAGACCACTATTTTACCCATTCCTGAAATTTCATCTATCATGGGGGGTGCCAGATGAGTCACATGCTATACAATGGCATTCTAAGGATGATATGACTTTGCCGAATGGAATGAAGTTGTAATTTCATACACAGTTATAAGAAATTAGTTACGGGTGTAATGACATTAATTTCCATGGAAAGTTGTTTTATTAAGATAAAGTATTTAAAATATGATTGAATATGGTAGATTATGCAAGAAAAAATAACTGACACATGTTTTCGGTTGAAGGATCAGAATATCTGTCCTTCTGGAACACACCCATGGGCGGGTCCTGTAGGGACGAATATTCCACTCTGAACAGCAAAATATGACAGATATTATAATTCTGTAACTGTAACAGCTATCACTTCATCACAAACGTTACCATTACTACAACAGCTACTTTCACAATGACTGCTACAGTGATTTACAGTTACCTCTAGTTACACTAAATTCATACAACACCAATCACTGCAATTGTTATAACAGCTTTAAGATACAGCACAAGTACAAAATATAAGTGGCAGTTACAGCTGTTACAAACCATTTTCAACTTTGTTGATGAGGATGATGCTTAATGACAGTGACAAAATAAAATATGATAATCATCATTCTGACAAAATGAACTATAGAATGTGATATGCATCTTATTGTGAGCTGTCAAGAAACAACACCCTGTATCACATGTTTGATAGGAAAATTAGGCAATCAAACTGTTATGCCAGTTTTGGAGGGGCCCATGGTTTACATTTGCTTTCTGAACAAGCATTTCCTGTGGCATTGTCATAAAAAAGCACTAAATTAGTATTTAAATTTTCTTTAACTGACCATCATTATAAGAGTTTGACAATTTGATATCAATGGGGTTGCTACATTATTATATAGTGCTTCATCTTCTTTATTTTCATGCAATGCAATGAGTTTGTTACCAGTTGCACAAGGGATATAACTTATACTTAATGACATTCTATTCAAATGTTATTAAATGTATTGCTGTTATCTCATTTAATTTAACATTCAATATTAAAGGCAGCTACGTCCACTATTTTAATATAAATTAAGATTGTAAGTCTATAGACAATTAGCTTTTGAGGTTTAATAGCTTTTGATGAGTTGTACATTCTTTGTAATATTTAAATATACATTGTGTATGAAATAATCCATCCAATCTTTAAATCTATAAAGATCTATTATATGTCATGACTTACATATTTTTAAATATATTGAAAACTTAAACTATGTAGCATTATGTAGATCTTACATGCTGACATTGGGCAGATGTTGGCTTATGGCTGCACCATTGGCACAATATCACCTTTCATGTGGCCCAACATTTTTTTTACAACATCAAGGTTCCAACTTTTATTATTTCTATTACTTATTTAAATAAAATATCACTAAAATAAAGGATCCTTTGTGCACAAATTTTCATGCCTGAAAAACTGGCCCATTTTATCAATATAATACAATACAGTTTGTTTGCTTTAAAGGCACATTATGCCTCAGAAGCCTCTTTAGAAATGTCAAATGATAAAATAATGGTTTTAGAGAATTTTAGAAGATGTAACCTTTTAGAAGATGTAACCTGAAGAAATTAGTGATAAACATGAAATAATTTGTTATAAAAGAAAATGTAAACAAAGTAGTATTTTGACTTCCATACAAATTCATTGTAAACTGCATATACCTATTGCGAAAAATCAACAGATGAAGAAGCTGGTTAGGCCAATGATTAATGTTTGGGTCCTTTAAAAGTACATCAAAATTAAAAAAGCTTTTGAGAAATAAAATAAAAGCATTTTGGAGGCAAAATGGGCCTTTAATGTTGATAACATGAAATAAGCCAACAATTTTTTAAATTAAAAATTTCAAAATCATTTTATCATTGGGCAGTTACTATATTTCTTCTTCTGAACGCAACAAAAAATGATTTGTCATTGTACATGATACATAAATATGTGTATGATGAACATTATGAAGTTGACTAAGACTGATTTCCTTTTACAATTAACTGATTGATATTTTTAGAAATTGCGTCATTGTTGCTATTTTTAGAAATTGCGTCATTTTTTTTTGCTATTTTTAGAAATTGCGTCATTTTTTTTCTATTTTTAGAAATTGCGTCATTTTTTCTATTTTTAGAAAGTGCGTCATTTTTTTCTATTTTTAGAAATTGCGTCATTTTTTCTATTTTTAGAAATTGCGTCATTTTTTTTCTATTTTAAGAAATTGCGTCATTTTTTCTATTTTTAGAAATTGCGTCATTTTTTTCTATTTTTAGAAATTGCGTCATTGTTGCTATTTTTAGAAATTGTGTCATTTTTTTCTATTTTTGGAAATTGCATCATTGTTGCTATTTTTAGAAATTGCGTCATTGTTGATGTTTTAAGAAATTGTGTCATTTTTTCTATTTTTAGAAATTGCGTCAATTTTTCTTTTTTTAGAAATTATGTCATTTTTTTCTATTTTTAGAAATTGCGTCATTTTTTCTATTTTTAGAAATTGCGTCATGTTGCTATTTTAAGAAATTGCGTACTGTTGCTATTTTTAGCTCGACTATTCGAAGAATATGAGAGCTATTGTAGTCGCCCCGGCGTCGGCGTCAGCGTCCGCGTCGGCGTCTGCGTTGGTTAGAGTTTTTTGTAAAGTCAAATATCTCAATCATTACTTGAGATATTCAATTGAAACTTACAATACTTATTTATAGTAACAAGGTACATCATATTGACAAGTTGGATAACTCTGTCTACAATATTGACATAATTATGCCCCTTTTTAACTTAGAAATTTTGGTTAAAGTTTTTTGTAAAGTCAAATATCTCAATAATTACTTGAGATATTCAATTGAAACTAACAATACTTATTTATAGTAACAAGGTACATCAGATTGACAAGTTAGATAACTCTGCCTACAATATTGACAGAATTATGCCCCTTTTTAACTTAGAAATTTTGGTTAAAGTTTTTTGTCAATTATTGCTTGAGATATTCAATTGAAACTTACAATACTTATTTATAGTAACAAGGTACATCAGATTGACAAGTTGGATAACTCTGCCTACAATATTAACAGAATTATGCCCCTTTGGAACTTAGAAATTTTGGTTAAAGTTTTTTTGTAAAGTCAAATATCTCAATTATTGCTTGAGATATTCAAATGAAATTTAAAATACTTTTTTATAGTAACAATGTACATCAGTTTGCAAAATTGCATAACTCTGCCTGCAAAATTTGAAGAATTATTTGCCCCTTTGAAACTTAGAAATTTTGGTTAAAGGTCTTCAAAGATATTTACTTGAAACTTTACACATGCACTTAGGGTCATAATTGGAGGGTCATAATTGTATGTCACTGACCAAGTTCCATAACTCTATCTTGCATTAAGGCTGATTCATATCCCCTTTTCTACTTAGTCTCTTGGTTAATGTTTACATGCAAGTTTTACATATCTCAATAACTATTAAAGATATTTATTTAAAACTTCACATTTGCATTAAGGGTCATAATTGTAGGTCACTGACAAAGATCCATAATTCTATCTTGCATTTAGGCTGATTTTTCTCCCCTTTTTCAACTTAGAAATTCATGGTAAAGTTTTGCTTGTAAGCTAGCTGTTATCTCAATTACTACTGAAGGGTTTGTGCCCTTTTTTGAGACAATTTTATGCATTCATAATAATAAAGCAGTGATTTACTTGATAAAACATCTTAATTAGAAGCCTATGTACCTTTTCTGTCAAATTTATGTATTCATAGGTAATTAGTATTATTATACTCAATAAAACAACCTTGTGACATTACCTTCCGAATAGTCAAGCCAATATTGTATAATTAGACTCTCTCTAAGGCCTATAACATGAATTTATTAAAAAAAAATTAGACCTTTTGTGATCTTAAAAAATTTAACATTATCAAGGCTCTTTTACTATCAAGCACTTAGAATAGCCGAGCGTGCTGTCCTACCGACAGCTCTTGTTAGAAATATGCTTAATGTTTCTATTCATATATATACAAAATATATAAACAAAACTAATGTGACAAGACAGACCAACTAAATTTATAAAAAGGAAACGTCAATATATGTTCAAACCTTTCTATGTTTGTGTTTAGAAAAAGTAAAAAGTCGAGGGTTGCCCCCGCCCGGCGGTGGCTCTTGTTCACATTTCACTTAGTCCTTTTTCGTATTTTATAAATATATATAAAAATGAATGTGTTGTGTTCAAGATTTTTTCACAGAAGATGTATATACAGATGTTAAACACATTTATATAAAAAAGTGATTTTCTGAAAAAATGTCACTTAGACCTCTTTCGCTTTCACCCCTCGAAGTGCAAAAAGTTTTTATTCATACTGAAAATACCTTATGAAAGATTGTACATATGTGCTACGGATAAGTATTTTCTTGATTTCGGAAAGGAAATTTCGGTGGCCGCTTTAAAATATATTTGCATAGTTTTTGTTGAAAATGAAATTTGTGCCAATACATTTTTCAATGATACCAATAAGAAAATTGGATGGTCTTTTACATTATCAATAAAAATACTCCCTTCAAGTTGTTCATTGTTTCCCCTAAACATTTCCAAATCGCCGATGTTTTCATGAATATATGATAAACAAGATCAACAAGGAAAGGCGGCTTCAATGAACGCAATCCCACATGACCCAGCAACAAGAACAAGTGGCAAGAAGCCCAGGCGGACCGGAAACAAAACACAGGACAGGGCACTAGGCAGAGCACGGACAGGCTAATCACTAAAATGATAAATAATTTGTAACTGATAAGAACACGATGTTAAATAATAAGGTAATGCATAAGTTATCTTCATCATAAATGGTAAAATCAGCAATTTTCAAGTGATGTTGCTAGTGACAAAACTTTTGTAACAAATGTAACATATATATGTTACGAAAAATGCCGTATGTTGTCCTTCAGTTTTATTTAAAAATATGGGAGAGGCGCCGTTTTATACCTGTCCGCAATAGAAGTTCGTAAATACTCCGAGAGGGGCAGGGCGTTATGCTTGACTTAAAATCGTTTAACTTTGTGAATCTACTTTTGTCATTTTAAACATGTTACTGTGTTAACGTACTCTTGTAGTTCTACAACTGGTAACACGTTTTCTTAAACTATATTTTCCGTATTTGAGTTTTACGTTTCATTTGTATATTTCAGATCTATAAGTGTGCAAACATGCATATGTATTGCATGCAATGGAAGATACGAACTTGTAAATTTGTTGTCGTTTTAGATGTGAGGTCAGTTGTTACGATATATATGTAAACTTGTTATATAAAGGCGGTAACCTTCAATTAAAAGATTGAATTAAGAGGTATACAATAAAAATGGTAGGCATATAAGTTCGCATTTTCAAAAGTCATTTTGAAAAGGAACACTTTTTTCTACCTGCATATTGGTTTGATTTCCTTTGCATAGGGGCTTTAACACATAACAGAACATTATTTCAAAAAAAACTTATATTACATCAGCAGAAATAAACTCATATAAATGTACATAATATATTTACACATACATACTACAATGTTTATGAACCATGCATGTTTAATAGCTAACACACATACAAACCTAAATAATAATGTTTACATGTTTGCTTTAAAGGAATGAAAATAAAAAAGTTTGAACAAAAATACCTAAGTCATGTTACTAAATAGGGAAAAGACAATACCCAGCAAACACAAGACGTCATACTGACGTCAGATTCAAGTCAGGTTCTGACGTCGGATGAAAACGGTCGGATTTGAAAGTTTTTTTGACGTAATAATCTGACGTCAGATAGACGTCAGGATCTAACCATTATCTAACTTTTTCTGACCAAAATCTAACCATTTTCCGACCAAAATCTGACCGTTATCTAACCAGTTTCTGACCATTTTCCGACCTCAATCTGACCATTTTCCGACCTAAATCTAACCAGTTTCTGATCAAAAACATCATAAGTTAACAAGAATATGAAAACTAAGCATTCTCTTTGGTTATACTGAAAGGCACATTATAAACTCTTCACGAGCAGAGTTAAAACATGCCAAATTTGAAATGATTTATTATCAAACATTATCGCGAATTTGTGTGACATTTTGCTTCAACTGTTCAAATAATGATAATTAAATCTAAGAATGCATGCAATTATTTTTCAAATACAAAGTAGAAATAAATTTACATAAATTGAACTGACCTTTTTGTTCAAGAAAATCTGGAATATTCACTTTATCAATGCATCCCGATTCCTGACATACGAAACGCCTACGAATTTGAATTTTCCATCCACGTGGCTGTAGATTCGAATTATAATTATGTTTTCTTTCCTTTTCCTGTCACTATGATTAAATATTAAAGAACTATTAAAAACTCGTGATTTTGATACATATAATGTACCACAAATGATAATACTGTAACGTTAAATGATTGGAACTCGTTAACAGATCTGTGGCTATAAATAGATTCCATAACAATAACACATGTAATTAACCTATATACAGCGCCACCTTTATGTTTTATGAGGTTGCAGCGCCGCGCACGTGGTCTTCGAAAGGCACTTGTATATATATATATATATACACTTAATTTGTAAGCCAAATAACATTTAAAAAAAAGTTTAAATGATTACAACAGCGAATAAGGATTACCTTTCGTTAATTTTTTACCTACTGTCAGGAAACCGACCAGAACCTGACGTTAGTACGACGTCAAAAAGAAACGTCTAATAGACATCGGCTTTTGGACGTCAGATTTACGTCGTATTTTGGTCGCCGACGTCGTGACCAAAATCTAACGGTAATCCTAAGTTATTCTAACGTCATGTGTTTGCTGGGTAATACCGATATAGCACCGATGTTATTTTTTGTATTAAAACGACTTAATTACTCTTTTCCAAAAGCATCGATTTCTTGCTCAAATACATTTGAGAAGAAAATATAGAAAACTTCAATTAATGGAATAACAGGAAATTAATGTGTATCAGAATTCAATCGGACCAATATCATTGCTCTTTAACAAGTTTGTCTGTATCGTATTGATATCGGACCGACAGCGATATTCTGACATTTAGCCGAAATCGGTCCGATATAGGTAAAAGTATGTTTGTTTGGTTGTGTTAAGAAACATTTATTAATGTAAATGACCAATTGAACTGATGTTTTTGTTCGTCAAACGTAAACAATGTTACAGTACAGAGCGAGGTGAATTTCACAAAGTTACGGTATATAATCAAAGGGCTGCAAGCTCTGTGGTATTTTTTGATCTTTGCAATCTAAATCATACCGACTATCTGTATGTATTTTTCTATATAAGTTTATTTTCATATACTATAATTCATCTTACGCAGCGACTGCGTTAAGATTTTTTTCTATAACAGTTTGAGATTGATACATATGGAATTTTGCATGACTAGAGTTGCATCAAAAATAATTTTTTATGACAGCCACACTTTATCCTTGCATATCGTGGCTACTTCCTTAAAAAAGACACATCAAAAAAAAGTTGCCTCGACTAGGATTTGAACCTTAGGCCTCTCACACCCTAAACGAGCGCGATACGAGCGCGATACCCCTGCACCACGGTGAAGTAATACGTAATATGTAGCCTGAATAAAAACAAATACATTGTAATTCTAAATTGAGAATTTCCATTTCGTGTCTGTGATCCTTATCAATTTCGAGGTATTTTGTTCACGATAAACAGTCCGACATGTATTTATTCCACTACTCGGCAGTCAGATTTATTTGTGTACTACGCCCTGGAGTATTCTGTAATCGACATAGCTAAAAATAGCATTTTCATTGATTAAAATGATATTCATCCGCGAAATTTGTGATTGTTACCTCATATTTCTATTGACTAATCTGAACTTTCAATGCACTGTAAATCGTTAAATGCCTACATTAAAATTATTTACTACTTTGCGTTGTTAGGTCTGTTAGGAAATTTTGTGTTAGACCGTGGATGTTAGCTATGTATTTACTGATCTTGCGATCAGAAAACGGCTTTGATCGTTTATACCCAAATTTCGGTTACATTTACTACACATCTGTCATGTGCAACGCCCAGATATCTACATCATCCAAGATCGAAGTCAGACATAGAGGTAACAGTAAACATGGTCTCTCAGAATCTCACTTTGTATATTTTGTGTCCAGTCCATAACTGTTTCATAGATCAAGGGCTTTTGAAATTACTTGGTACAAATGTTCACAAAAAGTTCTTTGTAAGCTAGTTTACTGAAGGTCCGTGGTTCTAGACATTTGCCCAGTCGTGTCTGAAATGTCACAAAGGGATGTCTTGTGTCTTCCTTCGCCAGTAAAGCTTGAAAGTTGTCAACTAACCTTCATGTCAGTGAATTTAAAAAAAATAAAACAAAAATTACAAACACAGGTTTTGTCAAAATAAGTTTTGTATTAATATATTTCAAAAACATTTATTTGTGTTTTTAAATGAATCGCCTGTAGTTAATAAAAAAATCCTCAAAACTAGACAATTCAACCATTTTTTAAATACTTACAAAATACATTAAGTACATTACAATTGTAGTTGGAAGTTTCAACTAGAAATAAGCTTTATTATATGTAATAGCACCAACAAATAACCATTAATTATTTTGCAAAAAGTCTCAATCTGACCTTAAAGTAAGGAAAATAGCAAACTATAACTTTTTTGCTGAAGAAAAATATAACACTTTAAAGAATATATTAAATAGAAAATTCGGGAGTATTTATAATAAAAATAATGGATACACGAACTGTATTTGACATTTGGCAAGTATGTCAACCGAAATCTGGGTATAAATGTTACAAAATCGGACCAACGTTGCTTGGTCTAAACTGTAACCTTGCACATTTCACATCGCTCTATACTGTACACTGTTTATTTTTCCTAACGCGTTTGACAAACAGGAAAATAGATTAAATTGGTATTTACCTTGAATAAAAGTTTCTAGACACAAAGGACTAAAGCTTTGTAGTTTTACTTTTTATATGCATGCTAAATTAATGTCTGAATGGGCGAAAAATGCGTTGGTCGCTCTAATCAAAGTTTCAAAAGGTCAAATTAAATCTGCACATTTATGAGCCAATGTAAAGATGACACTATGGTGCATGGTCTAATGAAATATATGACTAGACACGGGATCTAATTTATTTCAAGCGAACCACAAAAACATCTATAAGAATCTAAACTACTTTCAGTCTCGACCAGACCAAATGTCACGATAATGAAGCACATTCCCAACAGTGAAATTATAAATACATATTACACCCAAAACTTTTCATTAAAAAGCCTCAGCCTTTTAGAGAATAAAATATGTTGATGCCTTAAGTGACAACAACAACAATTTTTTTTTTGTAACGCAAAATACTTTTCAGGGAGCAAAGTTCATCTTAAGATAAAAGGCATTAAACAACTTCTCCTTTAAACTTATTTATTTGAAAATACCTTTTAATTAAACTACCTTTTAATTAAACTTTTTATAATGTTACAGCATATGGTCATATTGGGTATTCGATCATAATAAATATAGTTAACAGATTGAAAGTTACAAAATATGCCGAAGTTCTACTGACTTTTAAGTACAACTAATCTTCTATCTTAATATGTTGCAGGAAATGGCTGAAAGTGCATGTGAAGACGACCTAAAATTATCGCTTTTAGTTGAAGGTGTAGTCATAAAGGCTCAGACCGAAATAACAAATGAGAAGTCAGAAATAATTCGTGATGTCATAAGGTTCCATATCAACACCTGGCTCGATCAGGTAGAACAAATTAACCCTCTTTATAAAGTATCAGAATTAATTCCAGTTGGAAGTTACGCCGAGGGAACTAAAATAATACATGCAGACGAATTTGACTATTTGGCTGTCATTGAAGAATTGTCAAAACCAGATGTGATAGAAATAGATACAAGTAAAAGCGACATTAATAAAGGCTTGGTAAAAGTCGTAATAGCAAACGAAGAATTAAAGTTAAAATGGGGCGGACTTTGTAAAGACGGTCATCTGACATGTTTTCAACCCATTAACTTTCCAGGAATTGATGAAAAAAGATTTGGACATGTTGTTATCGACACGGTATTTAAGTTTATCAGAAACTTGAAACGAAAATCTTTTTTACAAAGAATCCAACTGCCATAGAAGATTGCATAACTGTCTTACCAGCCGTGAATGGTGTGACTTTATTTTTTACAGGCGCTGATTTTAGAGCACCTAATGTTATTCTAAACTTTGAATACGAGAACAGGAAGGTATCGGTTGATGTTTCACCAGCAATAAGATATCATAAATTCCACGACTGTTTCCAAGCTGAGGACTGCGCTGGTCCAGGGTTTGCTGAACTTGTTCTTCGACAAAAATCTCTATTGCTTGTTGGAACTTCAAGAAAATCTGATTTTAAAGTGACTGTAACGGAAGCAGAGGTTGAATACATATTGACTGTCATGAAACCCAAGCACAATATCATCTATATATTTCTTAAGTATATTGTAAAATTATACGAGGATGTTCTTCTGGACACATTTACCTCATATATGATGAAAACTGTTTGTATCCACCATGACATTAAATGTGAAAATGACGATAGATCTGTACAAGATTGTTTACGATCAGTCATAAATGATCTAAATGTTTGCAGGCAGCAATATTTTGTTATAAGTATAGTAAATAAACATATTCACCTTGTTAGACACATTGATGAAGAAGAAAAAGACAGAGAGTGCTTACTTCAAGGCATGACTGCAATGTGTCAGCTACCTGCAGAAATTGAAACCGTTGAAGGCTTTGATACTTTTTTGAAGCAGATTGTTGACAGCGAGCGTCAGAAAAGATATAGAGGTGAGTATTTATGTCAATGTCACATTAATTTTAAGGATGGTTTATTTGTTAACCTAGTACAAATTGCCAAACCCTGTAAATTTCTGGTCTTTTCCTATTTTTTTCTTCTTTTTAAAAAGCATTGATTTGACCAGATCTTAAGCTGTTCATATTGATCTAAGTATATGCATATTTCATCTTTCTTACTATTACTATGCCATGAAAAAGTAGTAAATAATAAATGAGCTCTGAAATGCATTATACCGGTATATTTCTATTCTGATACGACCCGCATTCCCCATTAAACACAGAAGGAAAGAAAGTGTGTTTAAAGTACGGGGTCTTTTTTCATAATTAGAATGGGAAATATAATAAGGTTTCTAGGGTTGTACATGACATAGTTCAATGATGTATGGTTTAAATTTTTTGAAACTAATTACTTGAAATATTCGATAAAAGTAATGGGTATTCAACACGATCCTATGTATAGAATTTTAAGAGAGCAATGTAATTTTTTTCAGAATGCAAATTTTGATCAAATCAAATTAAAACGTAACTTTATAGTTATATCCTCGACTAGAATCGCGACGCTAAGAATTTTCCGGCGAAAAAAAACCCCCAAAAAATCAACAAGTAGAAAATATACGTTACTTATTTTTTTAAAAAAATATTTCTTCATAATCCTAACGATTATTACACAACTTGATTTTCTTCAACAAGTATCAATGTCACAATTCGTTTACATTTATAAAAAGGAGGCGGTCATTTTAATTCGCTTCCTGCCATTCACATCCCATAGTTCTTTGCAAAAAGTATAATAAGGGCACACCTAAAGTCGATTACATGTAGCTTGGTTTTGATGACTGTTTAGTCCAAAGTGATCATTTTATTAAACAAGAGCTGTCGGTTGGACAGCAACGCTCGACTATTATTAATGCTTGATAGTTAAAGAGCCTTGATAATGTCAAATTTTCTGAGTTAACAAAAAGACAAAATTTTTCTTTAAATCTATGTTACAGTCATAGGCCTTTGAGAGAGTCCTATTATGCTCTCAAAGAAGAGTATAAAATTTCAGCTTGTTTCAAAGCCGGATGTCAATAGAAATTGCTAAGGTGGTATGCGAACTTAAATGTAAATTCTAAGTTGAAATGTTATTCTGGCAACTGCTCCATAGAGTTACCTCCTCCTGTCTACAGGTTTGGGTCATGATGGTGAACAAATGTGCAAAGTTTCAAAGTCATATGTAAATGGAATATTTGAGGTATTATAAAAACTTTAACATAAGTGGTTACGCCGGCGCCGACTCGGACGCTCGGGTAACTTCAATAGCTCTTCTTATTCTTATCGAATAGTCGACCTAAAAACTGTTTTAAAACATTTAACAGAACAACAGTATAACTTTTGTACAAAGTGATTCATTTTTGACCGTTTTTATAGTTCTGCTCTTCTTGTTCGATGAATGAATACGAACGTGTCAGATTCCTGGCACGATTATTGGTGGACTTTCCCTATGGGGTTGTCTTCAGCGTTCACGTCATGTCATAGTATATAAACGGGTACGCTGAAGACCTTAAGCTATTAACCACTAAGAGTGTCAGGTGCATGAACAAGGTCTCTAGATTTAAGGTTAAGGTCACACTAAAAGGTCATTCAAATGCTTATTCGGAGCAAAACGTCTACATTCATCGGAGGATTTTAATGTAACTTGGCACAAATGTTCACCATTGTGAGCCTAAGTATTGCGCGCATTATCCAGGTCCCTGCCACCAAAGGTAAGGTCATATAGAGAGATCAAAAGTAAGATTTAACAAAAGATGTATACAGGGATCATTTAGTCATCATTGATTGATGGATTGTTACACAAATGATAAACTTGTAGGACTACAAATGTGACACGATCTAATTTTGATTACTATTTGCAAGGTCAAGGTCACTACAGATGAATAAATATCCAAATATTGTCGAGATATTGCCCAGAGCATATCTCGTATATGCATATCTATTATAGTGCCCACATCTCTGTCAAAAGCTTTATTGACGTGTGTATTTTGCGACAATGTTGCCATTAGTTAGTCAAGTGGATAAATACCAGCACGTTTTAACCCAGACTGGAGATTTTCAGATTTTAATGCTTGAAGATGTACCTTACAAGCAAGAAAACAAATGTTATATCTTGTGACAGATGAAGCTGTTTCATTAATTTGTGACATGCATTATTGTGCATGTGTTGAAATGGATCATAACAAGCTAAATCTAAAGGTTGATGTTTGTGACCTGTATGGACATGGATTATGGAAAATACAATATTGTTTTATAATAATTAGTGTCCTTTAATTTATGGCTGGATTTACGAACAATTTCCCTGTCGGTGAACATATTGAATTTGCATACAATTCTTCGACTTCTATTTTGCGCATCGTTTTGATCTCTTAATATAGCACCCATGTGGCTTAGGCATTATATTTGCCTTTCATTTATGATTAACAATAATTATTGTTCCATTAAGCGCCTTTTTAATTAGGTTAGCGATATTAAGGGCCATTATGTATAGGTTAGTGTTTAATAATATGTATTAACAAAAATAATTGGTCAAGCCTGCCTATTTAATGATCAACATTATTTTTTTCACAAAAACAAGGCCTTTCTCTAAATCACTGATAGCTCCGCCCTTTCGCTCTACAAGATGTCTACACCTTGTCAAGTTTCTAACATTTCACATTTAGATAAGCTAAATAAATGGCCCTTTCAACATATAATCAGGCACATTATTACTGAAATGTCACAGAATGTATACCTATATCTACAGTAATTACATGTAGAAAAAAACAATAGAGTTAATGAAATGTGTACATCCTTTTAAAATAAATGGAAAATGTGAGAAGAATACATTAGAAATTATATAGACTGCGGTTAGACGACAGATTAAGTAAATTTTATTTAGTTAGTATGCATTAACAAAAGTTAGACTTAGCAGAAATTTGAAAAATACTACAATGTGATTGGACAAAAAATAATGTTGATCATTAAGATCCTTTTGTCTATTATGAGATTCCTGTTATTCCGATTAATGGCGTAATCTAAAAAAAACAGTCAATTGCACATTACAAACTGTGACGTATTGTTGTTTTCAGTGAGACTAAAAACGTGCTGGAGGACCACACTAAATACCGTATACCGGACAGGACTGGAATGATTAAATGCTAAATAATATTGTAGGAACCGACAAAAAAATATATTTTTCTATTTCGTAATTATGATTTCTGAAAACGCCTAAAGGCACTGCTATAACACTGTAGTGAGTTAATTCCCAGTGTCTTTTACTTTTTTGGCAGCTGAAATGGAAGAAGATAAACTAAGAAGAGAAGCCTATGAACGCTTTCGTGAAGAACTTGATGAAAGTATTTCAAATATTGTTGGTATGGGTTTTGATCCTGATGAAGTGAAAATCGTTCTGGATAACACTCTGTATGATTCTGAATTAGCAATTAGAATTCTTCAAAAGGTAAGATAATTAAATTTTGGTCGCAGTTCTTCTTATCTTATAACATTTAAAAAATATTGTTGATCCTTATAAAAATACTTTATTCTTATTCATTATGAATGAATAATATGTTTAACTGTAAAAGCAGTGAAGTAAAAACTCATTGTTTGATATTATTACAGCGTGCCAGGGAGCGAGAGGAGAAAAATGCTAAAGTCACTGATAGCTGTTCTTCATCTGATGGCATTTCCATGCATGTCTCTGAGACGAATTCTGTCACTGAAAACTGTTCTGGTGGTGGTGTGCCTGAAAGACTTTCCTTGTCGGTAAATACGTCTCAGAATGGGAGTTCACATTCTGAAGAATTCCCCCTTGCTGTTCACAGGCCCCAAAATACTACAATCACACATAAATTATTGTACCAACGGAAAAAAGATGGGTAAATTGTTGTGAAGTAACCAAACAGAAACAAAATAACAGCAATAACAAATTTATTCAGCATCAAATACTTACATATTTATAGCTGACAATACCAAACAAGTGGTGGTAACCGTTATACAAATATATAGTATGGTTTCAAATTGCAGTATTGCCTACGTAGCGTACAGTATTTCGGACATACTTACAAAACAAGAAATTCGTTTTCTACAAGATTCATCTTACATTGCCTACATTTTCTGTCTTCCTTTAGTATATTTAGTCTGCCGACCTCTCTTTCTAAACTGTGAGATGAATTCTAAATTTTGTTAAATCAATTATATATTTATTAATGTTTCAAGTATTCTTCCAATTCAAGTTCGTGTCTCAATAATGTATGTTTCTAATTTGATAGAATTGTTTATTTTGGCATGCCGCCATTGCTTATATATATATAAGCTTTATAGCTTTCGGCTCTTATATATATCCTTTTTCATTCGTGTATCTACTTATTGTAAATAAATTAACAACGTGTTGTATCATTGTTTGAAATAAACTATGTTTAAACTTAACTAAGATCAACATATAAACCATCAAGATTAGTAGACTTTCTTACATTCAATATTTTTCGAAGAAATTTACAATTAATAACATATATATTTTTACCCTCACTATGGCCTAAAACTTCAGCGCCATAGTTTAGAGCTATAAAAGAATTTACACTTTTCAGAATTAGTCATTTCAAGTTCATTGAATAAATACTATAAATAAGTTATGCAGTGCAAACAGTGAATGTTGGGCCAGCTTCTTTTAAGTGCGCTGCCAGTGACCATATTTAAATAAATTGATTTCGAGGTTTTTAAATACTTAACCATATTATTAGACATAAAAGCATAAGTCGCGTATCTTTCAAGTACAAAGATCATTACTTTAGTTTTCTTAATGTTGACTTTGAAACTCCATGTTTGACAATAAGGGTGTAGGTCATTTAACATTGATTGAAGTGCTTCCGGTTTATGCGCAATAAAACAGCATCGTCTGCAAATAGCAAATAGCAAAATGAACAGTTAGTCTCATTCAATATAAAAATCCTTCTGTATCGTCATTTAAACAATGTACTAGATCATTTACAAAGAATAAAAAGAAAAAACTTTGACCTTATGTTTGAGTCGGAAAAAGTTGACGTGTTATGTTTGTATCTTATAACTGTTCATACTTCATAAAGCTTTAACAAATTTTGTACCAACGTTTTCATCAATAAGATTTTGAAAAATAAAAGGCCGGTTTAATGTATCGAAGTCGATAAAACAGCTTTATAACTTGTATTTGGAATGAAGTGTGCTCTGGAGTAAAATATACAATCAATTGTTGATTTTTCTTTTTGAAATCCACATTGATTGTTTACATTTTTATTTATTCTTTATTGAGCATATTTTAAGCCTATTAAATAGGATTTGAGAATGTTTTTTTCCTATTATGCTAACAAATGTGATTACTCTTTAATTTTTCGCACCTTCAGCATCATCACCTTTAAATATCGACACTATAATGCCTTCTCTCCAAGAATGCGAAAAACTTTCGGTTTCGAAATTTTATTGCATAAATGGTGAGATTATATTGTACGAATGTTTGAATATTTCTGCTATTAGGCATTTCCGCTACCCTTATTATTATTTTGACTATAAACAGCATTTTCTATTTCTGATAAAGTTATATTACGGTCTAAATCCTCATCTTAAATTAACATATCTTGATCGTTTGTAAATACGTCTTTGTTTACATCATATCAATTTTTAAAATGGTCAACTAATAAAGTAATATTAAGGTCTATAGCTGACACAGGTGCTTTAACGTATTGACTTTTTACTATTTTCCCGAATGGTTTTGGTTGAGTTAAACAGATATAGTTAAAGCTTTTAAACATTGTCTTTTTCTTTCATTTTTTTATTGTATTTGTGTACTAGTTTAATACGATTGTACTTAGTCCTAGAATTTAGATATGCGTCTTTTAACATGAAACTTGATTCATCTCCTAATATAGGTTTCAAACATTTTTAAGATCCGATCTTGCATTGTAGTGCGTTCTCTATTTAAACTTGGCAATTTTTTTTAAATCGCGCTTTTGTTTTCAACGTATATTTTGCGCTCATGTCCAAAAATCGCCTGAGCACAATTATTTAATGAATTAATGAATAATTTTAACGCTTCGTTAACATTATTGTTGAGATTATTTTAAATATCAGTAAGGTTGTCAAAAGTATCCTTCTCACGTATAAGTATTTGTTGAAAATCGTTTATTTTATTTTTTCATTCCAAAAAAGTTTCTGTTTCATGAATATTTATATTCGGTACATTTTTAAGACTCTTACTCATAATATTAAAAGAGAAATCACAATGATTTGAAAATTCGTTTCGATCTAGTATACAAAAATCACTGAGTACATGAAAATCATTAATATGTAATAGTAAATAGTCAACAACAGACCGCCCTTAAACGAATGATGTGGTAGTTCTCCAATGCCAAGGCTCATGAAGTAATCTTGAATTGTTAAAAAAGGTAGACAATTCAATCAAGCGCTTGCCGTTATGATCAACAACCTGGTCCTAGGAAACAAAAGGCGGAATGTTTACATAGTTTGACAAATCGTTATCATGGTCAATATACATGTATATGTCGAAATCTAGCCTATCAGATAAATTTGATGTAAGACTATTTAAATCTTCCGTAATAAGACATTTACTCTAAGATATATATCTTTCTAAACCATTTTCGGTTTCATCATAAAACTAAAAAACACCCTTGAATTATGCGGAGGTATTTATGTACAACATATATATCTTTTTTTCATTAAAATTGAAAAGATTCTTATCTATCTTAAGTTCTTAACCCATAAAATACCATTCTGTTTTGTTTCCCAACAATTTTGACATATTGCAATAAAAAAGAAATAGCTCTTGAATTGAATATTATAATCAAATAGATGTCTGCCCTTTTCAAAATTTACAAAAAGATTAACTTATAAGTCACACAAATGTTGATAATCCTCCGAACACTTAATTACTTTAAATGAGATCTGTCCCGGATAATATACAATCTATGATATATCTTTTTGATTCAACATTCGGAAACCAATCAAAATGCATGCTAGAGAGTGTGCACTTTTGCACTATTGTTTATTATTTTGTTTGGGTCGTCAGACCAAACAAATAATGGTAGCGAAATTTCAGACCCTGGTGTTCTTATTTGCAAATACCGAAAGTAGTCCAAACTCATCGAAGCGGTTACTTCCCTTCATATGTACATTAACGATGAAAAATAAAGGGGAGATCTCACGTAAAAATTGTCAAATGACAGGCGCATTAATTTGCGTAACGAAAAAATAGAACCCGATTGGTCGAAGATTTCTAATATTGTGTTATTCTTATAGATATACATGCTTATATTCAGCTCCATGATTATTTACTTCAGTGTTAAACAACAGGTTTACCGTGAACAAAATATATGGAAATTAATAAGGGTTACAAACTCTAACTAAGAATAATATGGTATTCTTCAGGATGTTATCTTATAACTCCCCGTGGTCGAGGGGTTACACGCTCGCTTTGGAAGCGACAGGTCTGGAGTTCAAATCCCAGTTCAGGCAACTCATTATTTTTTTAAGCCAATAAACATTGTTTGTTTGTTTGTTTCATTTTTAGCCTTTTCCCAACAGTATTTCAGTCATATAGGTGGGTAGTTTCCTAACCATCATTCCTGGAGAGTTACACCAGTACTAGACTACCTTGCTCCGCGCTAAACTACCAAAGCATCTCCCGGGGACCGAACCACGCAAGAGAGGTAACTGGATTAGAAGTCATCGACTCTAACCCCTCGACCACGGAGGCGGTTAAATGAACATTGACTTGAATATCACTGCAGTGTTGCAATTAGTCTTATAGCCAATTAACTATAGTTATAACACTGGAAACAGCATTGATGACACTATACAAACCAATTGGTTTATAATGTCACAACCTTCACCTTTCTGACATTATGAGACCCAAACAAATTAAGCGCCTTCTGTGCTTTGATTAACTTATGCAAGGGTTTATGTTATGTTTATTCTGTAAAGCTTTAACAAAGCTCTCATATTTATTGCTTCGTTGGTTGATTTAAACTTCTGGTTTCTCTCATATAAACTCCCCATTTGTTAGACTAGATTGGTTACAGCTGGTGCCATAATAAAAATACTGTGTGTCCTGTTACTTAAAATGATGCTATAAATTTTCATCAACATTTTTTAAATCTTCATCACTTTGTTAGAATATTTATGTCAATATTACCTATTAGTTAAATATACGAGGGTTGTTCAAAAAGTAATAGGACTGCAGCTCTACTGCTCACATTTTTTAATTTACGTACACAATTTTACAAGTGACAATTATCGCAACATGTTCTCTATATACAGTGAAAAAATCAATGCAAAATGTTTACAAATAAGATTTCTTTTAAATTTTCAAATGACAAGGGGTAAGAAACCCGGCGCACGCTAACAATACAATTAATGGCGTTCTTGACGTCGTAAAATAAAAACAAAATGTAACCAGCGTCATTCTTTCCGAAAGTATTGTCGCTAGTGCTTTAGGTGTCTAAATCATGTTACTGTGACCAGGCTTCATATGTGGAGACGATGAAGGAAGAACGCGATCACAATTTCGTTCCGCTCTCAAAAACAAATAATATAAGAACATGGCTGATAGCCAGCCATTCTCTGCTTTTTCATTTATTTTGAGTAATCTTGAAACTCAACAAGCATGGACTTAAATGTTAATGCAAAGGCGATTCATCTTATTCATTTACACATGTTATCGTACGTTGTAAAACAATATGATTTTACACAGTTAAATAACAATATGTATTTATTGAAAAGTATCTTTTTACTTAGCACAGTGTATCAGGTATTGAAACAAAATTGGCGGAAATACTAATAATTATTACCGTTAATCATTATTATATTAATATATTGAAAACACGTATTTCTATTTAAATTCGATAAAATAGTGTTTAAAACAAATGTCTCATATTCAATCCTTTGGTCAGAACTAAATAAGTAGACTCGTAGCAGACATAAAAAATGCCTCATAGTTCGCAACTCGTTCACCGTCGATCCTTTTGTAGCGCTTTTGCAATTGACGTCACTAACGTCCCGTCAATTTTCCGCTTTCATCCTCGCCCTTTCCTGTTTGTGATCTTGTATTCGCCGTTTTTGAATTGCTTGCTCCAGCTGAAAACTAGTGTTCTAATGGCAGGATGATTGTCCTTTGTTAATTAAATCATTATGTATATATCTGAATGAGAATAGATAATCTGTTGACAATATCTAACGATCGCACGAATTTACAGTTTTTTAACAAATGTCATATTTTTACATTTAACTTGATGACCAATGCTGTTTAAAACAAAATAACTAAGCCATTTTATATCCGAATGACGTCAAATTTGAACATAATGTCACATAATTATAACTTAATGGGTTGATGGAATATATAGACAAACAGAGAATAAATTATAAATAAATTCGAAGTACAACGTAGCTTCAATAACTATTTTGATGTGTTGCGCCGGATGCGTGTTACCATGGTTATTCAATATAACAGAAAACACGCGTTTAGCAAAAGAATATTATAACCTTATGCTTAAATTGTAGAGAACATTTTACGATCGCTGTACATATGAAAATATTCTTAATTGAATGAAATATGAATATGCAAGACTCTTAATCCTATAACTTTTTGAACAACCCTCGTATACTATGCTCAAATTTTATATTTGAAAATATTGATAACTGCTACATAGTCTCTTTGTAAATATTAAATTAAAAACATGTTTTGACTTCACACAAAGTTAATTTTTACGTTAAAATACTACACACTATAGGTGGTTATAATATGAAAAAAATAGTGTCATTAAAAAACTGACTGAATCTTTGAAGAAATACCGGCTTTATTTGTCCTGTTATACAGGATGCAACTCTCATACATAGTTTATTCATTCTTTTATACAAATTATATACAAATGTATATTCAGTAGGAGTTTCGTAGATTTCAATTAATTTCTGTGATTGAAATATTTTACTCAAGAATGAGTTTAGTGTATCTTTAAAAAGTGTCATCTTAGGTGAAAAACTAGGTAAAAAAATAAATATAAAAATGAATTAACACCTGAAAATCTTATTAACAATCTCTGTAAAAATTCAACAAACTCTAGTCTAGAATAATATCTCGGATAAGTTAGAAAACCAAGAGAAGAGCAACATTGTTAAGGCTGTAGAATTCACACTTTCGATCTGAGCTTCATAGAGATTCTTCAATAATATCTCGAGTTTGCAGATGAGTCAAAATTTAGGTCATCAGATTAAATGGAACTATTCAACATTGTCGACACTAGGTGTCACAATTCTAATTTTAATTCTCGAATGTGTATCTTTATAATATTTTAGATTAAAAGAAAAATACTTCATGTATGATATATAATTTCATACCTATGTCTTTGTAATTTGCCGAAACTTAGGAACAATGTCCCACAACATTTTTGGGGTGCCTTCCCCTCGTGTACCTATTCGTGACAACATAAAGCTGATCGTCTTCCATACGATTTGCCACAATGCCATATAATGGACATATTTTCTTGTAAAAAAGCACCAAGTATGCATTTAACATTTAAGTTATAAAACAGATAAAGTGAGCGAAAAAAAGTTAGTGTGTTTTAAAATTTATAAGAAATATTTGCAATATGTTGTTTTGAAGTGTTCTCTTTTTGCCTACTGTAGATAATTGTATTACATTTAGTGGTTCCATACATAAATTCCATGGTGAGTAGATTGTAAACAACTATGCAATCCTGTTTAATCAAATAGTTTAATCTTTTATAAATAAGTGAACAATACGTACTAAACATTTTATGTTTAACATTTATTCAGATCTATTATTTAATGTTACAAACATAATTATATTTGCTATTTTTTTAAAAATAACATTACAGTTAGTCCTAAAAATCATTCTAACATTATCCAACTTGTACCAATATTTCGACCCAATATCAATACATGTATACTTTCGTTTCCTTCAATAAACGATCTTTAAATATAACTACTTTATCAGGTATAAATAGAGCTCAAAACTGCTGACAGTCAAATTAAAATAGATTATATATATTAAGTGTAGTACTTATCAACATAAAAAGTTGTTGTAAATTTCAATACGAAAAAAATAAATATTTTAATGTTTTGTAAGGTTAAACATGTCGTTTATATACTGCCATATAATCAATCAAGAATCTTTATACTGCCCATCAAACATGTACTTTTAGTCGACATAGATATGACATGGCATAGAGATTTCATTTTTTTATTTTTATTTTAACACGTTCTGATACCGTATTCATCCCCCCACAAAGCCGCTTACTCTATAAATGAAACATCAGTTTCCGGTTTACATCACATGAACTATATTAATAGACTTATGAGATTTACTTACATATCTACGAATGTAGTAATCTGAAGAGATAAAGATGAAGTAAGTTGGCGGATTTTATATACATTATCTGTGTGCTTTATTGTTTATTTTACTCATGAACAAGCATCGTTATCTTTTCACTATGACCTCAATTTCATTTGTTTGTGCAGGCGTGTAGCATGAATTTTAATTATTATGGTGTTTACCATTAGCCATGGAAAGAACAAATAAAAAGTAATTTTGCTACAAAAAATCTAAGAGGTTATCTTTTAGAAGCCAACATTTATTTAATATTAATTCGCTCACTCTGTTTGTTTTTTACCAGAATAATCAATAATAATTTTTATTTGACAAAATAATCAGAAACGCATTGTACATAATGCTGCCTACGAATTGCACTAAATTTCGATGATTTTATATCTGAGTATATCTATTTATTTATTACCTCTTTCATATTATTTCCCTTTAAAGTACCCCAGTTAACAAATGTAACATTTTCAAATTTTATGTTTTTATGCTTTATGACTTCACTAAAGCTCCTTTAACAAGAATATGACCATTTGATTAACACCGTTAAAACCTCTGCTCAACAATAAAAAAGGTAAATTGCCATAAATGTTACAGCAGTATAAAATAATTAAGATATGTGGTACATGTCAGAGTACTGTATTGATTTTCCATTAGAACGGCTCAAACCAAACCTATATATTAAACATTCACCCTAAAGACATTTTTTATGAGACTTATACACCTTACTTTTACATGTAGCAAACTTCTCGTTATACAAGTGTGGCTTAACATATTTCGAGAGCTCCCCTAACCCCAACCCAATCCCATCCCTTAACTACTGGTCACACTGGAATTAAATTTTCGTACAAGTTTCATGCTTTTAAGCAGATAACGCAGTGTAAGTTTCTAAAATAATTTCCATAATAAACATTCCTATTATCGTCAAGTCGCATACGTAGCTTTAATTATTTACGATTTTTTCCTGTAATGTTTGGGCAAATCATTGTTCCGTAATCATACTTGTGTTTCCCCTACAAGTGCGAATCTGCTTAGACATACTGATTTATCACTTTGGCGATATGGTTGATAATGATATCACCGTGGGGAACATGTAATAATATCGCGTTTACCGGTCACGTATAAAATTTTCAAGTGTATGTAAAACAGGTGATTGTTATTCGGTCTAGACTGCAAGAAGTTAAATAGAATTTATTTTAAATGTTTTCGTGTTTCGCTTGTAAGGAACTTAATCCTGTATCTATTCATATTTTAACGTAGGCCTTGCACCACAATTTCGTCTCTATATTGGTTCAAAAATGCACATTTGACAGTTTGAAAATTTGAATCGAGAAACGCTTTTTTTGATTATTCTGACATTAAGCATGCCTACAAAAATTGAAACTACAAAATGTTAGTCCTTTCCTAGCACTCATTTCATATAGGACCGATGTTGGCCCCCTATATCATCTGCAATGTCGGCCCGATATCGGCAATCGATGTCGGCTCGACGTCAGATGTGCAACCCGGTTCAAGGTCGGGTCGATATCGGATGCCGAAATCGGTTTACCGACTTAAAGTCGATGTCCAACTTTAATTTATAATAAGCTTTTCCTACCTGCATATTGGTTTCCTTTCCTTTGCACAGGGGCTTTAACACATAACAGAACATATCTTTATTTTGCAAAACCTTTTATTACATCAGCAAAAAATAAACTTTCATATACATAACATATTTACACATACATACTTCAATGTAAAGCAATATATTTCGGAAAATTACAGAATGCTACCAACACTTGATAAATTGTATTCATTATTGTCTAACAAAAATGAAATTAGAAATACTGCAATGTACCTGTTCTACGCATTAGATAAAAGACAAAATTACTTAGATATTTTTCAATGAATACTGAAATACTGTTAGTTTTGTATGTAATCATGTCTGTATCACTCACTGTCCATGTATTTATGTTATATATATGTTGTAAATGCTTATGGGCCGGAGGCCTACAGACTTATCAATAAAATCTTGAAATCTTAACTTACTATTTTTCCTTGCAAACACACATAAAAACCTAACTAATAATGTTTACATGTTTCCTTTGAAGGTCAATGAAAATAAAAATGTTGAACAAAAATACTTAAGTCATGTTACTAAATCGGCAAAAGACATGGGACCGATATAGCACCGTGTATTTTTTTATTAAAACGACTTAATTTCTTTTTCTTAAAAGCATCGATTTTTTGCTCCAGTGAAAAATGAAAGTATAGAAAAATTCAATTAATTGAATAACTGGAAATAAATGTATATCGGAATTAAATCGGACCGATATCATTGCTCTTTAACAAGTTTGTCTGCATCGGATAGATATCGGTCCGATGTCGGAAAACCGACAGCGATATTTTGACATTTAGCTAATATCGGCCCGAGGTAGGTAAAGGTATGTTTGTTGGGTTATGTTAAGAAACGTTTATCAATGTAAATGAACTGTGGTTCTTGTTCGTCGAACGTAAACAATGTTGCAGTATAGAGCGAGGTGAATTTCACAAAGTTACAGTATAGAACAAGAGAATTTGATCCGATTTTGTTACAGTTTATACCTAGATTTCGGTTACATTTACTACACATTTGTCATGCGTAACATCCAGATGTCTGCCTACAAGATCAAAGTCACACATAGAGGATAAAGCTTTACATGGTCTGTCACAGGTATATTTTGTGTTTGGTCCATAACTGTTTCATAAATCAAGAGCTTTTGAAAACGTTCACAAAAGATTCTTCCTTCGTCAGTAAAGCTTGAAAGTTGTCACCTGACCTTCTTGTCGGTGAATTAAAAGATAAAAACAACAAGAATTACAAACACATGTGATGTCTAAATAAGTTTTGTATATATATATTCCAAAATCATTTATTTGTGTTTTAAATGAATCACCTATTGTTAATAAAACAATCCTTAAAACAAGACAATTCAACCTTTTTTCAAATACTTACAAAATACATGTACATTAATTTTGTAGATGGAAGTTTCGACTAGAAATAAGTTTTATTACATGAACTAGAACCAACAAATAACCAATAATTATTCTGCAAAAAGTTTCAATCTGAACATAGGTACTTAAAGTAAGGAAAAAAGCAAACTATAACGTTTTTGATGACGAAAATACAACACTTCAAGACTATATTAAATAAAAACGTCGGGATTATTTATAATAAAAATAATGGACACAGGAACTGTGTTTGGGTATAAAGTGTTACAAATTCGGATCAACGTCCCTTGGTCTTTACTGTATTCTTGCAAATTTCACATCACTCTATACTGTATACTGTTTATTTTTCCTAACGCATTTGACAAACAAGAAAATAGTTTCAGTTGGTATTTACTTTGAGACACAAAGGACTAACGTTTTGTAGTTCTGTTTTTATAGGCATGCTTAATTAATGTAAGAATGGGCGAAAAAATGCGTTGGTTGTGTTACAGGATCGATAATTTGGGTGTCTTGATACATTTTTGGTTGTTTGAGTTGTTTCCCTTAGTTTCACGCAATTTTGATCATGTAACTAGTTTTGTCTTTGTTGAAGCGGCTTTGTAAAATTTAAGTTCAGACATTTTCTTAGTGTTTTAAATTAATTTAAAATATGGATTATTGATAGTTGGTCAGTATGATTTTGAGTTGTATTTGGTTGTTATCAGTGTTTTAAAGAGTGTATGTCATAGATTTCTTTTTAATTAAGTAATGTGAAAATCTAAAAAGTGAGTTACCACCCAACCAGGAAACTATAGATTATCTGACGAAAGAACGGAAGAAATTTTAGAAAACAGTGACATACTTATTAATAGTGCCTGTGATAGTGAACACCTGTATGACATTTTTAATGATGTTCCAAAACCTCAAAAACTTAAATAGGAAAACCGATAATTGGTCATCTTTATATAAATAGTATTAGATATAAATTTCAGGAAATTAGAACTAGACCCATTTTTGATAAAAATCTTGTTGATATTTTCTGTATTTCTGAAACCAAAATTGATTATTCTTTCAGATATAACCTGTTCTCAGTTGATGGCTTCAAGTTACACAGATGTGATAGAGATGCCCATGGTGGAGGCTTGCTGACAATAATACGGGCTGATTTACCTATTAAACGCTGTACAGACTTAGAAAATCAAGGTCTGGAAAATTTATGTTTTGAATTGAATTTGTTAAAAGAAAATGGGGAATTGTTTTTTATATATGTCAGAATAATCATACAGTTTAACTGTTAATATTTTTTTACAAAGAGTTAATGTTTTCCTACAGCGAGACACTGAAACGTATCAAATTTCAATGTAAACCTGTTAGTTTAGTTTAAACAATATTTTATTAATAATCCACACATTTACATAATAAATTACATAAAATAAAATTTACGGATTGAGTAGGAAGCTTGTAAAGCTTTTTTGAAAACTCTCTCTGTTGATATGTGTATGTTAAACTCTCTATACATTTAAAGGTCAAAATCGGTACTGAAGGAGAGACACGCTGAAAGTGCGTAGCGGTTATTTTTATAGAGATTTGAAGGGAGTTTTGTTAATTTGTTGAAGTTGGTTGAATGTTATTGTGGTGATCTTAATTGATCAGGGTTTATTGGTTGTTATTAGTTGTTTTGGTTGTTGAGTTATATCTGTTTGGTAATAAATATTTGGTTGAATGTTTGTCTGGTCAAGAGTATATTAGTTGATGCTTTGATTTGAGGATATATGTAAATATTGGGTGCTTTAGTTTAAGTTGTTTTCTGATGCTTATAAGATTGTGTGAAGTTAATATTGTTAGATGAATGTTTGTGATTTATACTGTATGTTAGAGTTGTAAAATATTCATTTTTGTGTTCTTCATGTTGTGGTGATTTTATTGTTTTGTCTGATCATAAGTTGTTTAGAGCTTGGGCTCGCCAGGTGTCTAGTATTGTTTCGTATAAAAGACGTATACGTGAAAAGATTTTTCGTATAAGTGTTTGATAAATGACGTGTGTTTGTTTTGGGGGTAAATAATGATAAGAGTTCTTTGTTTTGGTTGTATATAATAATCAGAGTTTGTTGTTTAAATGTATATATGGATATGAGATAGAAAAAGATAAAATACCTAAAAAATAATGTTAACTAAACAATTTCATGTTAGTTTTCCAACAGAGAATATTTCAATTTTATGCCAGGCGGAGCTGCCCAGTCCCCGTATCTTTGAAATTGGTTCTAGTATTTATTACTAAATCTTTCCTTAGATTAAATAACATCAAGGCAGTAACTTTCTCCTGACAATTTGGGGGCTCGTCCGGGATATTCTCTTTAAGTTTGGAATCTTTTTTGGAATCTTTTCTGGCTAAATATTGTTTGTAAAAATTTGATAAATTTTTTGTTAAACCTTAAATGTAGCAGTATTAAAGCTATTAGGCGAAAATCGATATACCTACGGGTACTTTTATATACAAGTAAACTGAGTTAGTTTAAATAGAGGTTTATATGTAGAGAAACGGTGACGGACTGTGTTTAAGCTTATGGAAACTGAAGAATTAAATGCATTTAGCAGAAGGGCACCGTTTGTTGAATACAGTTTATACGGTGATAGATTTAAGTGGTTTTTGGGAGCCATTTGTTATGATAGTTTGAATCATTGTGTTAATAAGTTTATATCAATGATAAAGATATAACTTATAATTTGTTGGTGCCCCGGTTGTTACTATTATTACAAACTAATTGCCGGTGCCGGTAGGTGCCTTTGTTATATAGAAATTAGATTTAGAAAAACGATTGTCGGTGCTACAAAGGTCCACCAATTCGTTGAGTAATAAGTGTTTACTTTTACGGTTTCGTAAAAGTTTATTATCTTTTTAATAGTAATCCATTATTAAGCAATTATGGATTATGATAAATGGGTATCATTGGGAGAGAGGCTTGGGTTGAAGGATGGGGATTTACGTGATTATGTTCAAAAGAAAGAATCAGAACATCTTGATAGAGAAGAGAGAAATATTAGACGTGAAGAAGATAAACGGCGATTTGAGGCCGAACGTTTAGAAAAAGAAGCTGGACGTGAGGAAGAACGACGGCGTTTTGAGGCCGAGCGTCTAGAAAAAGAGGCCGAGCGTCTAGAAAAAGAAGCCGAACGTGAGGAAAAGAAACGTTTGTTTCAAGTAAAAGTAGAGATGAAAATAAAAGAGCAAGAAATAGAACTAATGAAGTTAGAAATCGAGACTGGGGATCGCATTAATCTCAAGGATGAAAAGAAGATACATGGGCAATAAGCTTAAGTTCTTTATAAACGGGGAAAGGTTTTGAAGTTTACACTAGTATGCCTCCTGAGAAAGTATCAGACTATCAAGAATTAAAAACAGCAGTTTTAAAAAGATACCAATTAACAGAAGACGGTTTCAGAACGAAATTTAGAGAGAGTAAGTCGGAACAAGGGCAGCCTGTAAACCAATTTATGGCTCGCTTAGATAGGTACTTTAGCAGATTGACAGAAATGGCTGACGCTGCGGATACAGTAGATAAATTGAAAGATCTTATTATTAGAGAGCAATTTGTCAAAGTTTGTTCAACAGAGCTAGCTCTTTTTCTTAGCATCGTAGAGATGTCATCTCTTTGGCTGGACAATACTTAGATGATCATGGCAAAACAATTACAAATAGTAAAAGTTCAAAAGTTGCCGATTTTTTCAAATAAATCACCAATGCACGTTAATAAAGGTAATCTATCGAAACCAATACAGCACTATCACAGAGAAAACAGAAAAGTAACATTCTTCATATGTAATAGAGAGGGCCATGTGGCCAGAGATTGTCGATATTAGACTAAAAAAAGATATGGGGCTGCTGCAATGTCATATGGAGAGCAAAATAGAATTTACTTTAAAACTAATCGGGATTCTTTACCAAGGAACTGGCGTAGTAGGCCTGAAGACGTAGTAGGCCATAGACGTGATGGTAGATCAGATGATAAGAAAGTATCGGGGTAATGTATGTCAATTTCTCAAACAAGTTCTTATGATGGTTGTATTGAAGAGGGGAAACTTAAATTAGCCAATGGTAATTCTGTGCCTGTCATAATAAGAAGCTGTACAATTGAATCATTAGAAGGTGAACGTCAATTGGATCTGAAACTAGGATATGTTGGTAATCAAGAGGTGAAAGTTCTAAGAGACACTGGTTGCGAGTTAGCAGTAGTAAGAAAGAAGTTAGTGGAAGAAGAACAAATGCTGAATAAAAATTGTGTCATGATTGCAATAGTTGGTCGGGCCAGGTTGGTACCATGGCAAAATTACACCTTGATACACCTTATTATAAGGGTGAAATAGAAGCTATGGTTTTAGAGTCAGCAATTTGTGACTTAGTTTTGGGCAATATTCAGGGTGTACTTGATAAGCCAAATGAGAAGTGGGTTAGCCGAGAAGTAACAAACATAGCTGCTGTTGTTACTAGAGCACAGGCAGAAAAAGAGAAGAAAGCAATGAAACCTCTTAAAGTTCCAAAGGTCGAAGATAACGAAATTACAATAGATGTTCTTAAGAGAGAACAATCAAATGACAATACGTTACAGCGTTTATGGCAGTATGCTAAGGAAAATAAGATCTTGAAAACAAAAAGTGGTAACAAATTTAGATATGAAGTAGAAAAAGATGTGTTGTATAGAATATTTGAGACGGTGAAAGGTGATTTGAAGTTTGAAACAAGACAAATCGTTGTTCCTAGTAAATACCACAAAAGAGTTATGTAATTAGCTCATGAATCTATAGTGGGTGGGCATTTGTCCGTACGAAAGACTTTAGACAATATATAGTCTACTTTTCACTGGCCAGGTATTTCTAGTGATATAACTAGATTTTGTCGTTCCTGTGATATAGCTCAGAAGACAGTGCCCATGGGTAGACTTCAGAAAGCTCCTTTAGGTGAAATGCCTATTATTGACACTCCGTTCCAGAGAATTGCGGTTGATTTGATAGGGCCAATATCGCCTGTATCGGAAAAGGGAAATAGATACATATTAACTGTTGTTGATTATGCTACACGTTATCCAGAAGCTGTTGCTTTACCAAGAATTGAGACTGAAAATATAGCTGAAGCATTGTTAGATATTTTTGCAAGAGTAGGTTTCCCATCGGAAATACTTAGTGATAGGGGTAGTCAGTTCACGTCACAACTAATGGAAGAAGTTTGTAGACTTGTTTCACTTAAACAGTTGTTTAACACCGTTACAATCCAAAATGTAATGGTCTTTGTGAGAGAATGAATGGTATTTTAAAAAGCATGTTAAAGAAAATGTGCCAAATAAGACCTAAGGATTGGGACAGATATTTGTCTGCGGTTCTCTTTGCTTACAGAGAAGTCCCTCAGTCAAGTACAGGGTTCTCACCATTTGAGCTTTTATATGGAAGAACTGTTAGAGGTTCCATGCAAGCACTAAAAGAATTATGGACAGAGACAGAAGTACCAGAGACACGTAATACGTATGAGTTAGTCCTAGATTTGAAAAATAGGTTAGAACAATCATGCAAGATTGCTAGAGAGAATCTCAGCAACTCACAAGAAGAGTATAAACATCATTATGATAAGAAAACACGAGCAAGAAGTCTTAAGAAAGGAGATAAAGTTTTATTGCTCCTGCCGTCAACAAAAGGTCCATTTGTTAAGTGAAGCAGTTAACAAGTTTGACTACAAAGTTAAAGTAGGTGATAGAATTGGGATGTACCACATTAATCCTCTGAAGAAATATGAAGAACGAGAAGATAGAATTTGTGCGAGTGTAGCTGTAATAGAAGCCGAAAATAATGATGATACTGGGGTAGTTGATGATGAAAATCTTTTAGAACTAGTAGACATACAGGGTGAAGAGACGTACCGAGATGTTAATGCTAGTGTTCAATTAACACTTGAACAAAAATCAGAAGTAAATGCGTTGCTTTGATACATTTTCGATCCTTGAAGATTGTTCAGCACGACATTATTGTTGTGTATACATGTTATGTGGTACTTTAAGTTTTATCTTTTTGGCCTTTTTCAACTTGGGTGGTTCCAGTATTCCTACTTGAATACTGTATAATCACCCTTAGGATATGTTGCCTGCTTTTTAATTTGTCTTTTGACATCTTGCCTGTGATACGCAGGCTTCATAACCACAGATCCCCTTTCAAAATTCCATTTTATTTAGTTCCGCCTATTGTTTTCTCGTTTAAGGCATACGCATTCTTTTACTTGGGGACCATACGCCGCTTTTCATGGAATGGCACTACTGTGTCACATTGAAGGTTCCATGATAATCGCCGTATGAACACATCTGCAGATGTCTCTAAATTCAAAATTTCACCATTTTCGTGTTTAAATGTTGAATTCTGCTTAAGCCGGTACTAGGGGGCGTGGACGGTAACTTGCACTTTCAAGTACCGTCCATGAACAGGCTCAATCAAACCGAGTCTGCAACATTTTCAATTTTGTTGTGTTAGACTTTCTTTAGGGATTCTGTTTTTCTCTATTTTGAGGATGTGATGGCGAAATTAAAAGAAGATAAATTCTTCACAAAAATTGATTTGACCAAAAATCTGGAAACAAAGTGATCCCTCGGAAGCATTAATCACAACAAAATTACAAGAGAATTGCAGACTCGGTTTGATTGAGTCTGTACAAAGGTTTTTGGCAAATACCAATTGAAGCAAAATCAAGACATCTAACAGCATTTTCTACAACAGAAGGTAATTACCAATTCAGAAAAATGCCATTTGGAATGGTCAATTCTGGCGCAACATTCAATAGAATGATGCGGAAGTTGCTTTCCGGAGTGAAGGATACTGAAAAGTATGTTGACGATGTGCTTGGACATACGGTTACATGGGAGGGACATAGGAAGATGTTGAGACAATTGTTCGAAAGAATACGATAAGCAAAGATCACAGTTGAACCTTCTAAATGTATGATTGGATTTGAAAGTATACCATTTACCGGTCATGTTATTGGCAAAGGACAAATGCAATTAGAAGATGACAAATTGATCAAAATTAGAGACGCTGTGCGACCAGAATCAAAGAAGCAACTGAGACCATTTCTTGGTCTAGCTGGATACTACTGAAAATTCATTGCTTCATTTGCAGAAATTGCTACAACCTTGACAGATCTTACGAAGAAAGAACAGCCTAATAAAGTCATATTGAAACCAGAACATGAAAAAGCCTTTACGACATTGAAGCAAGTACAGCAAGCGATCACCAATACTACGACTTCCAGACTTTTCAAAGTCATTTGTTTTGCAATGTGATGCTTCAGATTCCGGAGTTGTGGCTGCACTTTTTCAACAGTTTGATGATGGTCTACTTCCAATAGCTTACGCAAGTGAGAAATTGCTGAATAGAGAAAGAAACTACTCAGTTCTTGAAAGGGAATGTCTTGCGATGGTATTATGAATAAAGAAATTCAACAAATATTTGTACGGGAAAGAATTTGAGCTGCATACAGACCATGCTCCTTTAACATTTATTCAGAAGTGTAAAGTTGAAAGTTGCCGCATAATGAGATGGGCATTATTTCTAGAGAACTATAAGTTTCGAATAGTAGCTGTGAAAGGAAAGGACAACGTGTGTGCAGATTACCTGAGTAGACTCGATACCTGAAAAGAGAAATTGTAGATTATTCCAATTGTTTGAAAACAGTGGAGTATTTCTTGAGTAGGGGGCTGTCAGGATAATCATACAGTTTCACTGTAGATATTTTTTTACAAAGAGTTTATGTTTTCATACAGCGAGACACTGAAACGTATCAAATTTCAATGTAAACATGTTGATATGTGTATGTAAAACTCTCTATACATTTAAAGGTCAAAATCGGTACAACAGAAAATATTTGAGTTTTTGAGAGAGGTTTTACATCAGTTAGGAGAGACACGCTGATAGTGTGTAGCGGTTATTTTTTTATTTGAGAAGAGAATTTGTTGTTTTGAATGGAGTTTTGTTAATTTGTTGAAGTTGGTTGAATGTTATTGTAATGATCTTAATTGATCAGGGTTTATTGGTTGTCATTAGCTGTTTTGGTTGATGAGTTATATATGTTTGGTAATAAATATTTGGTTGAAATTGGTTGAATGTTTGTCTGGTCAAGAGTATATTAGTTGATGCTTTGATTTGAGGATATATGTAAATATTTGGTGCTTTAGTTTAAGTTGTTTTCTGATGCTGATAAGGTTGTCTGAAGTTAATATTGTTGGATGAATATTTGTGGTTTATACTGTATCTTAGAGTTGTAAAATTATTCATGTTTGTGTTCTTCATGATGTGGTGATTTTATTGTTTTGTTTGATCATAAGTTGTTTAGTGCTTGGGCTCGCCAGGTGTCTAGTATTGTTTCGTATAAAAGACGTATACGTGAAAATATTTTTCGTATAAGTGTTAGATAAATGACGTGTGTTTGTTTGGGTGTAAATAATGATCAGAGTTCTTTATTTTGGTTGTTAATGATAATCAGAGTTTGTTGTTTAAATGTTTATATGGATTTGAGGTAGAAAAAGATAAAATACCTAAAAAAAATAATGTTAACTAAACAATTACATGCTAGTTTTCCAACTGAGAATATTTCAATTTTATTTCAGGCGGTGCTGCCCAGCCCTCATATCTTTGAAATTGGTTCTAGTATTTATTACTAAATCTTTCCTTAGATTAAATAACATCAAGGCAGTCATTTTCTCCTGACAATATATAGACCACCTTCAATGTCTGACCATCTTTTATAATCAAGGCTATCTGAAACAATAGACAAATTATTGATTAAAATATGATAAACAAGATCAACAAGGAAAGGCGGCGTTCAATGAACGCATGTAATTAAAGTTTGACCATGTAATTATAACTGGGGACGTAAACTGTGATATGCTTAATCCTACCAAAAGTAAACTACTTACAAACATCATGGATAGTTTCAACCTGGTAAATCTAATTGACAAACCAACATGTTTTAAGAATTTAGATAACCCAACTCTTATTGATGTCATTTTAATAAACTCATCCTCTTTGCTATGTAATTCATCAGTTATCAGCAGCAGCATAAGTGACTGCCATAGTATGATATTTACTACTCTTAAAGAACAGGTTAATACCGTATCTAAAAAGAAAGTACCTTTTGGGAGTTACAAAGAATTTGATGAAAATGTTTTAAACACTGAACTAGACAATGTACCGTTCCAAGTGACATTTACTTTTGATGATGTTGATGACACCTACTGGGCATATAATAAAATTTTGTAATGAAATTCTAGACGAACATGCTCCTATAAAATAAAAATATCCTAAAAAGTCTTCACCACCTTATACAACTCTAAATACAGAAAAATAATCTACCAAACAAGGCAGGCACATAACACGCATCTGAAATATAAAACCAAAAATAATTGGGAAAGGTATAGGAAACTCATGAACTTCAAAACAAAAGTAAAACGATAATATATTACCACCTACCTCATGGAAAGATGTAGCGGGGCCCAAAGTCTAAAGATTTCTGGCCAACAATCAAACCTTTTTTAATTCAAAAATCCATTTTGAAAAATTCAAGTTACATTATTTTTAAGGAAAATGAGTCACTGATAGCCGATCAAACTAAAGTATGTGATATGTTAAATGACTTTTATGTAAATATAGCCAAAAATATTGGGATACATAATCAGACTGTTACTCAAAATGAACATCCTAGTATTAAATTGATTATACAAAACAATAACAATGTACAAACTATCATTTTGTCTACTGTATTATCTGTGTCAATTGAAACACATCTAAAATCAGTAAACCCAAAGAAAGCAACAGGATATGACAATATACCACCCAAAATACTGAAGTGCTCAGCAAACATAATTTGTAAACCTATATCCAAGATAGTTAATGATATGATCAACACAAATTTATATCCAAATAGTTTAAAAATGGCTCAAGTCACTCCAAGTTTTTAAGAAAGATGATCCTTTTATAATGAAAATTATAGGCCTGTTAGTATATTACCATCAATGTCAAAATTTTTTGAGAAAATTATAAATGAACAATTAAGCAACCATTTTGAAAATATATTTCATAATTATCTAGCCGCTTTCAGACCAGGCTATGGATGTCAGACAACTCTTTTGCGTCTGGTTGAGGACTGGAAGATGGCGTTAGACAGAAATGAGCATGTGGCAGCAATCCTAATGGACCTGTCAAAGGCTTTTGACTGTCTGATGACAATACTCTAGCCTCCTCCAACTCTAAAATAGACATACTGAAAAATACATTAGAAAATGAAAGTAAAATAATTATTAACTGGTTTAACATTATTAAAATGCAAGCTTACCCTGACAAGTTTCAAGCCATAGATGTTGGGAAAATTGCAAATGAACACTTAAAAGAATTTCAAATTGATAATGTAACAATTAAATGTGAAGATTGTGTTAAACTGCTAGGGGTAGACATACACTTTTTACTTAACTTTGATATACAGGTCACCAGAATGTGTAAAAAAAAAGCTGCCAATCAATTAAATGTGCTCTTAAGAATTAGGAAATTTTTAAATTCAGAATGTCTTCTGCTTATTTCTTATTTTAACTACTGTCCCCTTGTCTGGCATTTTGCTCTAAAACAAACACAGAAAAGCTTGAAAAACTCCAGCATAGAGCTCTAAGAATAGTATTTAATGATTTTAATTCTTCATATGACACATTATTTAAAAAAGTAAATGTAATGCCGAATATTTTCTAGCAATGCGTACAGCCGAAAATGTTCGTAAATTATCTGGACGAGGAGAAAGCGCGGCACTGTGAGCTTGAGGCAGTAGTATTACTGTAAAATACCTGGTTTTATTCTGGAATTATCCAATAAACACTATTTTATAGTTTGAACATAGTTTTTTTTTAAGTAAAAAGTCATCTGATTACATAGATATAACATATCTAGTCATATAATACATTTTTCATAAAATGGGGAATTTTTTTCTTAATTGAATAAGAATTCTTCTTTATTTCATAAGTTATTTACAAATGCCTTTTTTTTTGAAAAATCAGTATTGTAGAATGAATATTACTGAGTCTTAAAAAAATTGCTTAAACAGTAAGTACTGTTATAAAGTATTTTATAATGAAAATTGGAAATACAATTGTTTATGAAAATAAAGTATAATATTTATGTAATATTAAAACACCATAAACTTAATAAAGAAAATGAAAGAGCATACATATTTACATGTACAATACATAGATATGAAAATAATTAACATAACTATTTTTTTAAACAATATTTTTTTATATAACAAATGTAGAAAGTCACATACCTGGAATTATCAAATAATCACTATTTTACAGTTGAACATAGTTTATTAAAGTAAAAGTCATCTGAACCTAAAAAGGGGTTCCTTGGCTTTTATTAGCCACAGACTTCTAAGGTGGCAGATTGCATTGAAAAAGAGAACCTACTCTAGGAAATTACTTAATCAGTTTTCTGTTTAAAACTGTAAAAAAATAATTAAAAATGTTTGGTTAAATCTACAGCTATAATGGTTTTAGCTTGGGGTCTGATTAGCAGCTGATAAATAAACAAACAATGAAAAAAGTTAACAATAGACTTCCAGGATATGTAGTTGTAAGTAAGAAGGTTTTGACATCTAAAGTATTATGAAGTTTTTTTTTTCAATGGCAATCTGTCATAACACCTATATTTTAATCCCAAGTATGTGTTTCTTATATGAAAAGTTTGGTAGAAAAAAAAGTCATAAAAAAACATTAGTCTTTCAAAGAATTCAATAAACAATAATTGTATGATATTTGTAAATAAAAATACTTGGAAATTCCATAAAAATGATTTTGCATTCAAATATGGAGCATAACATAAATATGCCTACTTTACATTTATCAAGAATTAAAAGTATAGCCAAAGAAGTGTTTAAATGCCTGTATGGAAAATCACCACCATATATAAATGATATAATTCAATTTAAAAATTCCAATTATTCTTTTAGGTATCAAAAAAAGTGTAAATAATCCAAGGGTCAAAACATTAACATACGGTAAGAATTCTTTTAGGTTTGAAGGCGCCCAGATATGGAACAGTCTCCCTGATGACATCCGCAAGGTTTAAAACTGCAAAGAGTTTGTGAGACTGATCCAGGTCTGGAGTGGCCGAAGTTGTAAATGTGCTATATGTCTGTAAATTTGCTATTTGTTTGTTATTAGCTCACCAGAGACGAAGGCTTAGGGTGAGCTATTAGTATCAAAGGGGGATGCTCCGGCGTCCGTCGTCCGTCGTCATGCGTCAACAATCGTCTTCTTCTCTGAAACTACTAAACATATTTACTTCAAATTTGGTCTGTAGCATCCCTGTGACAGTCACACTTAAATTTGCTTATGTCATTCCAATTGGCTCCTTTTAGGGATCAGCAGAGCTAAAAATAGAAAAACCTTTAAATGTCTATTTCTACCGAACTAATTGATGGATGATCACCAAACTGTGTCTGTAGCATTCTTAGGTAGTCTTTTATCAAGTTTGCTAATATTATTTTGAATGGCCCCTTTTAGGGGTCTCTAGGACTAAAAATAGAAAAGCCTTTAAACATCTTCTCCTGAATAACTAATTGATGGATGATCACCAAACTTTGTCTGTAGCATTCTTTGGTAGTGTTTTATCCAGTTTGCTCATATTAATTTGATTGGCCCCTTTCAGGGGCCGCTAAAGCTAAAAATAGAAATACAGTTAAATGACTATTTCTAGAGAACTAATTGATGGATGATCACCAAACTTTGCCTGTAGCATCTTGGGTAGTCTTTTATCAAGTTTGCTCATATGAATTTGATTGGCCCCTTTTCGGGGCCAATTAAGCTAAAATACCTTTAAATGTCTATTTCTATAGAACTAATGGATGGATGATCACCAAACTTTGTCTGTAGCATTGTTGGGTACTCTTTTTATCAAGTTTGCTTATATTAATTTGATAAGCCCCGTTAAAGCTTAAGCTTAAATACCCCAGGTCATGGCATTTCTTCAAATTATTGTTTAAACATATTCTATGCTCAAATTTAATAATAGAATATATTGACATACCAGCACTGAAAAGCAGTTGTTTCTGGTGAGCGACTCAGGGCCATCATGGCCCTCTTGTTTTGCTTAGTTTTAATTTATGTAAAATGCTTAGACTACATGTTTGTTTGAATGCTTTGCTTTGTGCATCCCTTTTAGTTTGCTATGATGCTTTGATTGTATGCTGTGTGTTAATTTTCCTTA
>NW_026860319.1:0-83319 GCF_026571515.1 Ruditapes philippinarum | reverse complement strand
AACTTTTTCTGATATAACTTTGACATTTAAATGACCATTACCTCAAAGGTTAAACAATTGAAATTCGATCACATTGTCATAACTTTGTTTTTTGTCTATGATTTGATTCATTCTTGGACAAAAGAACAATTATCATTCAACTATGACCTTTACTATTCAAATTTGAAATTTACTTTATACATTTATATTATGTTTTCTAGGAGTACTCTAATAGATATTACAATATTCTCCTACTGATGTGTTTGACTTCCAATATAAGAAAAAGCCGAGCATGGCCCAGGCTAGATAGTGGCTCTTGTTTTCAATGCCAACTTGATTATATGTATCCATTCCAATTTACATTCTCACATGTATTATCTATTGTGCTTGAAAGGTTTCTACAAAAAACAAGTTTGTTCTTACAGTCCTGGTTTTATTTTAGAAATATTTTATAGACAGTTAAATTTTCTGTTTATTTTCTATCTGCATAATCATTTCTTGGAATAAATATAGTAAGTTACACTGATTTATGTGTTATACACTCACATAAGGAAGTACTTTACATGAAAATTGGTTAAACAACTATAGTTTCCCAACAAAATCCAATGTCATAATTTAAAATGTTTATTCATGATATATATATGATATCAATTATGCATTTTGCCTGGGTTTGTTAGTATGTTCTTGGTACATGATTTTCAATTTTGACAAGAGTTTGGAGGCGATACTATTATATTGTGTACAAAATGGGCACTTATTCAACTTTGAAAGAAGAATGATATCAGATTGGAACACCTAAAGTAGATTGCTATACAAATCTTGAATTTTTGTATGCAACATATTGCGCCCCCATCAGTGCTTTCAGCACTTTGATTAATTATTGATATCAGATTACCATGTTTTAGTATAGGTTAAAGTTTATTAGTACGTATTTACAAAAATAAATTGGTCAGGCGTGCCGCGCAACAAACTAATCTTTGTAAATACGTACTAATAAATTTTAACAGGCTAGTGTTTTAATTATTTTTATAAACAGTCGATTTACTAGACTGATTAACAGTTTGCCGATTTACCAAAGTAAATGTATAACGATTCATTTGAAATAATGCGATCCTATTGAACAAAAATGATTTTAAACACAAGTAACAATAAACGTTAAAGCAGTGTAATATTATTTGCTCTACTTAAATTTCATTTAACCATGCACTGCATTATATTTGACATGTATACCGTTCTTTTTTTCAATGGATTGTACGGATTTTTATCTACCAGAGGTCAAACGTTTTATTTCGATAATAATTCTATATTCAAAACTCAATATTCAATTTTCCTGGTATGTTAAATCTTAAAATCAGTTGATACTGTTTACTAATTGGGATGAAGTACTTTCACATACATAAGGGTAGCTGATTCGTGTGCACCGCGCACCGCCAACCGAAAAATCAATTTAAAAAAAATAAATGGCGGGGGAGTAGAACGATAACAGTTTAATTAGTGGAGCGCGGTGCGACGTAAAATAAATAAAACGTCGCTCCGCAGGGGCGCATGACTAGATTTAAGAAATAAAATGGCAGGCGCGTGGCGAAAACACGCTTATAAGCGGGGACGCGGGGCGAAATTATATCTATGTTTCTATAAATACGTGATTTTGAATAGCTAACACATGGGATTTCTTTCATCGGTTATCTGATTAAGCTTTCCTTTTCAAAGACATTTCCTGAAAGTTTGTTAAATTACTGATCAATAAAAGACATCACCATTTGTTTCAACTCCTCTTAAATCTTTTTTTAAATGTTAAGGACTATGCAACTAAATGTATTGGTAATAAATATCATTCATTAGATGAGTTAATCCCCTTTCATCATGTTAAGGTGGTTATGACACCTAAGCGACGAAACCTTGTAAAGACATAATTCTGTCGTGCCGCTTACTGCCACCCTATTCACAGAAATAAAATGCGTTATCTTTTCGTATTCTGTACATATTTTTTTAATTCAAAATAGCCGAACCTGTGAATATATTACATTTTTCTCCCAAAGGAAATGCATTATGCGCAAACAATCGTAATTTATAATCATTGTCTGAAACGAATTTTCTACTGCCCCGTTTTCTTTTAGGGAGTTCTTATGTAAATACTACTTTGCGCCCATGTGACTTACATCGTTGTGCAAGTACACGTTTTTATGCACTCTTCGAAGGAGTAAGGGTATGTTGCTTTGCACGTTTTGTCGCTCCGTCTGTCCGTAGACCAAACAGTTTCCGATCAATTACTTAAGAACCCCTGCTCCTAGAGATATAAATCTTGATTTGGTACTTGGTCATGACAAGTAAATGATAAATATTGATTTCAAGGTCAAGGAGTCAATGTCACATTGACTTTTGATATCAAAATGGTTCTGACCAATAACTCAACATCCCATGAGCCCTTGGCCCAAAACTGCATGTGCATTGAAATTGACAAGTAGGTGACTTCTATTTGTTTAGGGGTCGAGGAGTTAAAGGGTCATGGTCACATTTACTTTGTATGTAAAAACGGTTTCCGAACAATATCTAGACAATTCAAAGGCCAAAGAGCCTTAAACTTCAAAGATGCATTTGATTTCGGGGTTAAGAGATTTAGATTAAAGTTATATTGACCGTGTATGTAAAACAGTTTCTGACAAATAATTCGACAATCCACGAATCCTTGGCCCTTAAACTTCACAGGTGCATTGGTCTTGGCCAGTAGATGAACCCTATTGATTTTTAGGTCAAAGGGACAAAGGTCGTGGTCATATTTACTTATATAAAACAGTTTCAGACCAAAAACTACACAACCCGTAGGCCCTTTGTCCTCAAACTTCACAGTAGTCGACCCTTATTTTGGGATCAATGGTCTAAGGTCAATATCATATCACCCTCTATATCAAAACTGTTCCCGACCGATAATTCAACAACTAATTGGTGTTTTCCCCGAAAACTTCACAGGTGCATTGGTCATTGTCAGTGTATGACCCTATAGTGTTTGGGATAACTAGGTCAGAGGTTACATTAACAAAAATGGTTTCAAACGAATAACTTGACAACAAATGGGCCTTTGGCTCTCAAACTTCTTTTAAACCAATAACTCAACATATGACTTGTTGTCTGGCATTGGTGGCATACAAATTTTACAAACATATCTTTGTTTCCAAATAACAAGAAAATAAGAGGGATGTACGTTGTACCAAAGTAAATTATACGTATTAATTGTTTACACATGACACGTTCTTTGGTGCTCATTTAATTTGCTCTTGGTGATATCTTCTTTGAATTAAAAACAATACACACGACCCACAAGTAGTATCATCAAAATGATAGGGACTACATGCATCACTGAAATTAACTGAATATGTGTAATACCTGAGTTGAAAAAAATAATTGGGGAACTGTAAGTCATTATATTAACACATGCATTAAAGAATTTCAAAGCCAAGAACGTTTGAGTAATTATTCGGTAGAGTATATGACACCAATATTTTTATTGGTTACGCAATGCTACTCACTGACGATTTGTTATAAAGAGATGTCATTTCCTCATACGACTTTTTGATGTGTCACTGTCAGTTTATCAGTCAATACAGTTTAATTTGATTTAATGGCTGAAAATAATTATGGTTTATAGTCAAAATCAGACCAAGGAATTCATGATAATACCTATCGATGCTATAATTATAAAATTGCCCAATATTATAGACAAAACGCCCTCGTCTGTCCATCATTTGTATCAAAACCAAGAGAAGGAAAAGGTGATGACACTTTTATCTAATCTCGTCAAAAAAGACACATGGAAACATTCCTTATACTTTGAGTGCGTGCTCCTTTTGTCTTCAATAAATTGATGAGGCGTTATAAGGTTTGTAAATACAGAATTTTTAAGTCGTGCACATCTTGCTCAGTTTGAGTATAAAACCCCACAGTAACATGCATACGGGAAGCATTATAATTGACCTTTTCGAAAACCTAGCTTAACACCGTTTTCCGGTACGTTACCGTTTTAGCTCTGGGGAATTACACCAAATGAAGTACATAACACAGTTACGAGATATGTCTATTTTTCTATCATTATTTAACCGTTTAAGGTGAAAAAAATTGATGTTTTTGAAAATTATCAATATTCGTTTAATATCTATTGCAAATTATTCAAAAAAATAAATTGTTTATAATGAAAATCAATAAAATTCAAACAGACGTAGTGGAATCTTCCATAATAAATAAGGTTATTTTCTGCGTAAACTTGTGTATTTACTTTATTTCTTGTATGGAACTATTCATACACTGATATTTAATTATTTTCTTATAAAGAAATAAGAGTTTTATTTCAGTTTCATTTTAAAAAAGGCCGAAAACATTGAGTTCGCTATTACACTCCATTAGGTGAATTCCCCAGAGTTTGTACAGAAAGTACCGGAAAACGGCGTTTAGCTAGGTTTTCGAATTCGTGAATGATTTATCGATAAATTTCCCTTGGATAATACTTTGATGTAAATAAACCACCATGTTGTACATAGCTGATTTCACTTGTTTGTACATTAACTACATGCATATAGAAACGTAATTTGAATATTAGTCATTTGCTTTACTAGTTACATATATACGTCGTACATTCAAAATCGGTAAACTTTAATACAAACTGGCCGTTTAGATTATACCTTTTTTTAATAGAGTTTTACTTTTGAAATTTTAAACATAATTTATATTTGGCCTCGGTTAAAACTTAGATTACGACATGCGATCATTATTATAATTATTGCATTTGATTAAACAATAATTTGTTATTAAGGCTAATGAATTGAATTCGTCTATATAATATCCTAGTAATTATTAACCTTTTTACGTCATCCTATGTTAAAATTGAATTATAATTTTCTATTTTTATGATTGTTTAGTTTTTCTATACATTTTCTGATTATGTTATCACCGCCAACATATAAACATTTTACTGTACATAATTGAACAAAAAAATTTGTCCATACTTTGAACAAACTTATTGATATTCGTTTGATAATCCAACTTGATTAACGGACAAATATATGACATTGCCTATCATGTTACGATACATTGACATAATAAACTTAAGACAAAGTATTAAGTATTAAACACAGTCTTTGTAGATTCGTAGATTTATTATATTCACGGTACAGATACAATTTAACAAACTGTTGATATCAGTTATTTAAAAAAAGAAAGAAACGAAGTTCTTGAAGACATACACTTTCAACCGCGTACAAGAAGTAAGATAAAAAGAGTTGATCCAGTACTATTCTTCTGTCACTCAAACACGCCTACTAAACGGTGGCTCTTTCACATTTTTGTGATCTGTTTAAATGAGAGCCATCGACACTTTCGTTGCAGAGCCCTCGATGAAAACAAGACTGAAAAAGGTAAGACATTTTAGTAAAGATATCAATTTAAAAAGATCATGCTTGTTTTTCAAGAATCGAAGAATGTCATGCCACGTAGAACATTTTTCTCATCATGTTGGGTGAAGTTTCGATAAGAAATATCCTAAAATGACGTTGCTAGAACTTTTACCAAATATAACCTTGTGGGTTTTCTTTTACGAGGAGACACATTTTAAGTGATTTCCCTACCGTAAAGTACATGCTGGCCCATGTATTCGTGTATATAGCATTGTCCCAACCTCCTCTTTGGACCAACACAAAAAAATAACTTACAGAACTTACTTGAAAACCAAATAATCAAATTTTTATTATTGTGATCGAGCCATCGACAAGGTGCTGGCGCCATCGGCAATGTGAATGAGCGCTCGAAAATGTGATGGAGCCAACACTATCATTCATTTTGTGATAATATGATGGAGTTTAACCGTTACTTAACCTAACTGATAAACATATACAATTTCACATGCATCGTATCATTGGGTTGACATATTGAATTAAAATACGCGTTTTTGATTATTCGAATTCATGAAAAATTGAAGTAAAACCTCTTTGTATAAATATTAACAGATTAGCACACAAAAATAGTTTTCTACTTTTAGTCAGTAAAATTTCAGTTTTTAATTTTGAAATTTATGAAAATTTCAGGTGGAATCTCGACATGAATAAGGGATACAAAAAAGATTTTCATGTGATGTGTGTAGAAAGACGTACGCAAATAAGGCCATGGTTAAATTTCATATAAAAAAATTATCATGAGCAGGCGGCGAACAGTACATTATGTGGTAAATGTGATGGGCGATACGCAACACCATCTTCTCTCAAAAGGCACGTTGATCGTGTACATACACGAGAAAGGGAACTTGTGTTTAACTTGTGTGCACGATTGAAGAATGCAATAGTTCATTCTACACAAATAAGACAGGACGGACCACATACGGAAAAAATGCCTCTCGACTACAGAAGAACTGTTTGGTACAATAATTGCATGTGTGGTTCTTCTTTATACTTTTTTTCGCATCTTTGGAGGTGTCGTTTTTAAGTTGCGTTCATAAGTAAAATGTTTCTCACACTTCCCACAATTTAGCTCATTGACATTGCGTTTTTCCGTATGTGGTCCGTCCTGTCTTTTTTGTGTAGAATGAACTATTGCATTCTTTAATCGTGCACACAAGTTCCCTTTCTCGTGTATGTACACGATCAACGTGCCTTTTAAGAGAAGATGGTGTTGCGTATCGCCCATCACATATACCACATAATGTACTGGTCGCCGCCTGCTCATGACAGTTTTTATTTGTTTGGGTCGTCAGACCAAACAAATAATGGTAGCGAAATTTCAGAGCCTAATGCTGTTAATTGCAAATGCCTAAAGTAGTCCACTTTTTTAACCGGTTACTTCCCTTTATATGTACACTAACGCCGAAAGTTTCAGGGGAGATCAATGCGTAAAGATTGTCAAATGACCGGCGCATTAATTTTCAAGCAAAGTAGTTCCCGAATGGTCGAATATTTCTAATATTGTTTCATTCTTTATAGATATACATGCTTACAGTAAGCTCCCTGATTATTTACATCTGTGTTAAGCGTCGAAATAATAAGAGTTACAAACCCTTATTTAGAATAATATGGATTCCTTCAGGTCGTTAACTTATAATTTCACCGTGGCCGAAGGTTTGCACACTCGCTTATGAATCGAGAGGTCTCGAGTTTCAAATACCCGTTGAGGCAACTCATTTCTAAAAAAAAATTTAAGTCAAATAAACATTGAATTGACTATCAGTGTTGCAATTAGTCTTATAGCCAATTTACTACAGTTAAAACACTGGAAAGCATTGGTGGCACTATACTAAAACAAATTGGTTTATAATCTCACAACCTTTGATCACCTTTCTGACATTCTGAGACCCAAACAAATTCAGCGCCTTCTGTGCTTTGATTTTATATGAAATTTAACCATGGCCTTATTGACGTACGTCTTTCTACACACATCACATGAAAATCTTATTTGTATCCCCTTATTCATGTCGAGATAATGGTTGTCATTAACTTTTTTTGCAGAAGGTTTGTTTTGAACTTGAGGCGGTCATTTCTGTCTTTATCATGCATAACAAAGAGTGTTTTCTTAATTTTGAGGCGGCCCATAATGCATTTGAGACAGGCATTTTGGCTTCCTGTCGCCTCTTAATGACAACCCTGTTAAATAAATAAAAATTTAATTAGTCTGGTCTGAGTCGGAGATTCCACCTGAAATTTACATAAATTTCAAAATTAAAAAATGAAATTTTACTGACTAAAAGTAAAAAACTATTTTTTTGTGCTAATCTGTTAATATTTTATACAAAGAGGTTTTACTTCAATTTTCATGAATTCGAATAATCAAATCGCGTATTTTAATTCAATATGTCAACCCAATGATACGATGCATGCGAAATTGTATATGTTAATCAGTTAGGTATAATAACGGTTAAACTCCATCATGTTATCACAAAATGAATGATAGTGTTGGCTCCATCACATTTTCGAGCGCTCATTCACATTGCCGATGGCGCCAGCACCTTGTCGATGGCTCGATCACAATAATAAAAATTTGATTATTTGGTTTTCAAGTAAGTTCTGTAAGTTATTTTTTTGTGTTGGTCCAAAGAGGAGGTTGGGACAATGCTATATACACGAATACATGGGCCAGCATGTACTTTACGGTAGGGAAATCACTCAAAATGTGTCTCCTCGTAAAAGAAAACCCACAAGGTTATATTTGGTAAAAGTTCTAGCAACGTCATTTTAGGGTATTCCTTATCGAAACTTCACCCAACATGATGAGAAAAATGTTCTTCGTGGCATGACATTCTTCGATTTTTGAAAAACAAGCATGATCTTTTTAAATTGATATTTTTACTAAAATGTCTTTACCTTTTTCAGCCTTGTTTTCATCGAGGGCTCTGCAACGGAAGTGTCGATGGCTCTCATTTAAACAGATCACCAAAATGTGAAAGAGCCACCGTTTAGTAGGCGTGTCAAAGGCATATGCTCTGAAATGGATATTTTTTCAGTGTAAAAATCACGTGTAACCTAAATACGTTATGCCAATTGTACAAAAAGTGTTAAAAAGACTAATACGTTAAACAATAATTCCTTTTTTAGTTCAGAATAATAAACGATAAAATACTTCACGCATATGTAATATTATGTTTACCGTAGTTATTGAACCTCGTCACTAGTAAATAAATGAAATATGATCAACGGTGTATGACGAAAAGACCCTATTTATAGCATATTGGAATTTCCCTATAAGACAAAATGAAAAGTACAAAGGTAAAAAAACTTTTTTATGTATTTGATTTATTGTTTAAATTTATTTCATATACATACATTGATTTTGAGTCCTTTTACGGTGACCGTCGGAATAGTAGCTAATTGAAAACAAAGTTTAAATATGCTTACAAGACGTATTGTCATAATTTGTCTTGTAACTATGGGCAAAAAATCAAAATAAAAAACAAAAAAGTTCCTCACAGAAGCCATTTGAGAAAGAATCCTTTTTTTACATCGTAAAATGTATTATATGGAAACGCTAATTACTACATATATAATGCATGAATGATTTCATTGAATTATCGAAAAATCAAAACATTTATGCTCGATAACAAAAGTATCATATTTCACAAGAAGACGTATTAACATCTTAAAATAGATTTGTTTAAAGTTAAAGGTTCAATATACAATTAAACTGAACTACGTAGTTCTTTATTATTGACATTAAAGTGTTTTGTCAACTCTGGTAAAATAAGATCTCCAAAGGAACAGAAAAGGAAAATGGATTTTAATAAAAAGAATTTAGATGAAACATACCATAATGATTGCTAGAATGAAATGTTGAACATTAAAAAAAAATAATTAATAAATACATTCTGGTTTTTTCTTCAACAATATTATGTGTGGTATACACTATTGATTCATGGAAGATAACATCTCTAATATAAACAATATGTCAAGTGATTATGAAAAGAAATCAGTCACTTACATTTAACAACATTATAAATGAATTACTTGTATGTGTTTTCTATGTGTTTGAATGTGTGATTCCTTCGGGATCATTGATGCCAGCACCATTAAGTGTTGAGAATTGAGTACCGCTCAAGCCGGTGCTAGGGGGCGTGAGGGATGTTGCACGTATTCATTATCCCTCATGTACAGACTCAATCAAACCGAGTCTGCAATTCTCTTGTAATTTTGTTGTGATTAATGCTTCCGAGGGATCACTTTGTCTCCAGATTTTTATACTTCACAACAGCAGGTGTCAAGTGCTGTGTGGCAGCTGTAAAAAGTTGCCCCGTACTTCACTTCAGTGTTGTTATATTTTTCTGGTCCTTCGGGATCATTGATGCCAGCACTATTAAGTGTTGAGAATTGAGTACCGCTCAAGCCGGTGCCAGGGGGCGTGAGGGATGTTGCACGTATTCATTATCCCTCATGTACAGACTCAATCAAACCGAGTCTGCAATTCTCTTGTAATTTTGTTGTGATAAATGCTTCCGAGGGATCACTTTGTCTCCAGATTTCTATTTAGGTTTGTTATGCCATTAAAATCAAGGAATAATTTATACGTTATTTATCAATCGCAACTTTTGTCGGCCCTTTCCGCCAGTCTTCGGATAAAGACTTCGAACACAATTGTATAAATACACAGAACGAATACGGTATTTCGGTCTAACCTACGCTCCGAAAACTCCGAGGTTATTATAGATAATAGCCGAGGACGTCCCGATTTGTTATTTATACGTTATGTAAGTAGACAAATTGCAATTTGTAGTATATATTGAAAAAAATGTGTGTTCATTCATATTTTATAAATATAGTAAAGGTAGACAGGTTCGCCAGCGGAACTACCACCAGGGCTTATTTTACCTCCCAGATATTTGGTAATTGTCAACCAATGTTCACCAAATGAAGTGCAATCTACGCAGAAATGATTTTTCTGTCGAAAAATGTACAAAATTAGACCAGTTGATACGACAAAAGATGAAATTTTTCAGCAAAAATGCACTTTTTTTTCTCGGTCGGGCATCGCTTGATCGAGCCGTAAGACGACGATTTTGAATATAAATCGATTTTTTTTCTTAATAATAAACTAATGTCAGTGCATGCAGACAAGTAAATCCGAAACGGCAGCTGTAAGACTATCGCTTACCGGTCCAAATTTAATCCAAAACGTCTGTAGGTATGCACTTTCAGTAATTATTTGTACTAACTTTTAAATTTCCCGACATTACATGCAAACAAATCCTGATCTGGATATTCTACGTACGCATGCTCGGTTTACCGCTGTTACCCAGCTTTGCTCATTTTTTACTATGCGAAACGGGGTACGCATCAGGAACGCATTTTTAAAAAGGAAAATTTTGGGCGTGGTCATGTACATGTATAGTATCCAAGCCACGCACCGACTGCCTGTGCTTATAACGACATCGCTTGTCATGATATATCGCTTATAACGATTCTCTTGCAAAGGTTCCGACCCTTATTTTATGTTTGTTTTCTTTCGGATATAACAATATCTGATATAACAGTATAAATTCGGCGGTCCACTGAATATCGTTATAAGCGGACTTTACTATATTGAGCAAAGAAAAGAAACTTAATTTACCGTAAAGTGGAAAAACCTTAATAGTATAATTCTGTTACATGTATTTAGAAAGAACAAGATGTACTTGTTTATGTTATAGAAATATGTTAAATCAATACCAACTGTTTGGTACTATCTTAACCCTTACTTTTAATTAGTTACTAGTTTGACTTATTATGATATCACCGGTCTCATGTACATATTTATAAAAAAACTTAAACATGATATTTAATTGATATAGTAACATGATTTTATAAACATGCATTTCTTCTTTTATGTTGTAATTAGGAAACAGATATCAATTCCTGAGTGCATTGTTGTAGAATAATGCACGGTTTGAGTTCAAATGCGTAGTAATATAATCACGAAGGCCGAAAGGCCTGAGTGATTAATTACAAAGCATTTGAACGAAAAACGTGCATTATTATACAATAATGCACGAAGAAATGATATCTATTTCCATTCTAACACGTCAAGAAAAAGTATAATTATTATTATAACGTTGGACTTTATGTTTGGTGGTTGAATTTGTTTTCGCCTCAGAGTTTCCAATAGAAACGTTCTTTAAAGGCCGTTCCAGTGGGTTGAAAAAAACTGTCGATAAATCTACCGTGTGTAGAAACATTTTGAAAATAACGAATTTTGAAAACGTTAATATAACTTTGTTTGTATATTTATTTTAGTTCATAATTTTCAAAGCGAATACAAATTATTAAAAGTGAAATAAATGTAAAACTAAACTCGTTTGCGACATTAAAATAACATACTAGATTTGATTGTTTTGCACGTGCTGTTTGGCTCTACATTGTGACGTCACGTAAACAACACTTTAAACGTCTGTACAGCGTTAACGACTGAATTAAAGATATTGGTGTTCGGATTAATTTTCTTAGTTAGACCATTTTCTTTCATTCTAGATAGTTTTCACAGCAAAATACGACAAAAATTGTTTTAATTTATCATTTTTTTAAAACAAAATGTGAAAATACAATGTGAAAATACACAGGGAGATAATAAGAACGGCGAGTGCATTGTTGTAGAATAATGCACGCTCCGGCCTTCTTTGTCTATATAGAAAAAAATCCGATAGTGTTAGAATTAACAAACAAAGCACGCAAAGAAGAACAATCTTTTTTTTCCTTTCAGGCAGGAAATCTGTGTTAATCTTGAAAGACAATGGGGGTAAGGTAATCTTTGTATTTGTTCATGCTAATGCTAAAACTATCTTAAACCTTTACTTTATATACCAGCTCATTTTTTTATAGATTAAATTATATTACTTTTATTTTAGTTTAAACTTTTGACAACCATTTCATATAACACACGCGAAACTTTATGCTTTATTGGACATATTTGTGTATTGCTATCTTTCACAAAAACTAAGTAATATAATACGAATTTCATCTTTCAGGGTCAAAAAAGTAAAAATACGGAGGCTGTAGGCTTTCCACATCCGGTAAGGATATGTTAATCACTCTTGAACTTAAAAAAACACAACCTTTATTCTTAAACTTTTGCGTATATAGAAGTGCTTAATAGAATTATGATTCTTTGAGCTAAAACATTTACATTTGATTAATACAAATTAAATCTATATACTCTTTACATGCCAATGTAACTTTCAAATACAATGTTCTTTACAACATCCCTATCCCTCCCAAGACTGCAATATTTTTTTTTTATTTCAACTCGACTTGTTACTTTTAAATTACTTCATATCAATAACACTTCGAATACTTAAATTATTTTAAACATTCTAATTGATGTTTCAATTGATATTTAATTTTATTACCCTTCACTTTTTTCGTAATGCTATTTCCCATAGGCCTCTGGGAGTTATTTTACTGTTAATGCAATTGTACCACGTGACAAAGAATTTTGTACTGTTACATAGGTAACAGTATTTTTTAACAGTATAAAATCTGGTCACGTGATCTATTTTCTGAATAAAATGAAATAAAATTCTTATTTTCGACGTTAAACCCCGATAGCACGCCCGTTTAACTCACAACGAGTGAAAAATGTCCATCGGTTAAAATGTTGTGAGCAACTTCCGTTCCTCGTTGTGAGCACCGATCTATGACGAGTGACACGATCCAGGGCTGGGAATCAAAACTGCGTCGTATCCTACAAAATGTAAACAAACGCCGCCATCTTGGAACGAAAACGTATGTTTTTGTTTATAACTCTTTTTGTTTGAAATGACTGAAAACAAGATATATCTATCAACACGCTACACTATTTTCCGCTTCGTTCGGTATATGTTGCTTAGACAACTATTTTGTAAAACAAAAGTTATAGCGAACTTGCAACTCGAAGCGGAGCAGAATTTTTATGAAATTGTGTGGATACGACGCAGTTCTCCTGGACCCTGTACTAGTATTAATCAGGAATGACCTTGTTTTTGTTTTTTTAAAAAAGAGAAAGAATTACAAATTTTGAAAAGGTCTCTTGCTATCGGAAGAGAGCTATGCGCAAATTGCATGCCTACCTTTGTTACTTGTAATTAGCAATAATTTTCGTCAATTCCGTTATTACTTATGTCTTTTACGTGCCGATTTTATTGTATTCATTTTCTTATAAAAATCGGTGAGAACAGATGAGCTTTATTATTTGAAACTGAACATTGAATTTTTAAAATTATATTATAAATGGTTAAGCTACAAGATATTTTTACAAGTAGGTTATGCGTTCCGTTTAGTCATTTTATGTTCAGCGCCGCGGAACTTTACCTCTTTTTATTTCAACTCGACTTGTTACTTTTAAATTACTTCATATCAATAACACTTCGAATACTTAAATTATTTTAAACATTCTAATTGATGTTTCAATTGATATTTAATTTTATTACGGTGAGAACAGATGAGCTTTATTATTTGAAACTGAACATTGAATTTTTAAAATTATATTATAAATGGTTAAGCTACAAGATATTTTTACAAGTAGGTTATGCGTTCCGTTTAGTCATTTTATGTTCAGCGCCGCGGAACTTTACCTCTAATTTTGTCGTATTGCATTTCTTTATCGCCGATGAGGAAAGGTCTACGGAATGTATTTTCTATATTTGTATCATTCTTCTCCATTAAAAACCTTAAATTTTCAAAATCGAGTTACATAATTATGATACAACTACAGATTATTTTGTAAAGAAGGTGTCCGTTTTGCAAAGGTATTTTACGCCGATAAATTTGATACAGATATAGGCAGACATGATCTTTCAACAGTATTGAAGAAGTTTTCACAATATTGAACAGAAAATTTAGGTCAGATTATCGCATCGAATTTTCAATAGACTAGAGACATGGCATCTTAACATACCTTCATACTAAAGTGTGATTTTTATTTGAGAAAACTTAAACAAAGGTTTTCAGAAAATGACTTTACAGAGGATTACCCCCTGTTTACATTGAAAATTTCTCTACTAGTCATACCGAAATAAGAAATTTAAATGTTATTCTCTTTATAATTAATTCAAATATTTATAATCTTAAAACTTCACGCCAGAAGTTAATAAAAAAGCTGCTTATTTGTACAGCTGACGTTAACAAATTTTGTTGAAAAAACAAATCCGACAGGTGTGTCCGACCGTGGCCGAGCTGTTTATGTTTACTGAATTCAAATCACTTGAATTGACCTGCTATGAATTCGAAAACTACCAGGGACTTTTTATTCTTTCGTGTGGAAAACCTATCAAGCTAGTTTCAAAATGTCGATGGTTCTCTGCAGGTGCAACATTTTGCCTGAATCAATGCACAAAGGAGGTTCTCTGCAGGTGCAACATTTTGCCTGAAACAATGCACAAAGGAGCACCTGAGGTCCTCGCCCCTAGTAAAGCTAATGTATAGAGTGAAAGTTTGAAAACAAACCACAAAAAAGCAGTCATTACCCAGAACATGCAGAACCACAGTTAACTTAGAGCGTAGCTAGCCAACATGAATTCAAGTTAATAGATTTCTATATTTTTTTGCGAAAAAGAATTAGGGATAATATTGAACATACCGGAAAATATAAGAAATTATTTCAGATATTATGATCAATTAGGTAACATGTTCATGTTTAACTGAAAAGTAGCAATGTAAACTTTCAAATTAAATGTTATATTGGACATGACACAATTTATTCTAAATAATCAAAAGCAACAGAACATTTCTGTACACCGCAAATGATCTGGGCGTTTTTATCTAGCGCAAGTGATTATTCCATAAAATAGAAATATATTGCCAAAATTATCCCTGTTGAAAAGACTGCCAAAAATACGACTGCGTCGTATCTTATTTTATTTTCAACTGCGTCGTATCATTTCGTAAAAATCATTATTTTCTAAGAAAATAATCATCTCTTTTTAATGAAATTTTAGTAAATGATGCAAAATTATATTTCGAAGTTTATGGTGAACTCTGAAACTAATAAATAATTGATTTGAAGGAAAAAAACGATAGATAAAGCAATATGAACTGCGTCGTATCCACACATTTTCATAAAAATTCTGCTCCGCTTCGAGATGCAAGTTCGCTATAACTTTTGTTTTACAAAATAGTTGTGCAAGCAACATATACCGAACGAAGCGGAAAATAGTGTAGCGTGTTAATAGATATATCTGGTTTTCAGTCATTTCCAACAAAAAAAGTTATAAACAAAAACATACGTTTTTCGTTCCAAGATGGCGGCGTTTGTTTACATTTTGTAGGATACGACGCAGTTTTGATTCCCAGCCCTGGATCGACAAGGTGTGTTTTTCATAATTTTTGAAGATTACAGAGTATGCACATGTAAAGATATTGCCTGTTTGTGGACAATTTGATGGAAATACCGTGCGACGCAGTCACTCGGGGTAGCTGGAAAACTGAAGACAACTTCTCTTTGGACCTAATTTAACATTGAAAACGTCGATTCTGGTGACGTTTTGTGCATTCTAACCTAAAACAGATGTCCACAAGGCTTCAGCTTAAATTATTATCTGAAAGTCTTCATAGAAACGAAGATATACCCTTTTTGCTTTAATCCTCGTTGTGAGCACCATAACCTCGTTGTGAGCAAGACGAGCGCAGTGTGTATGGTTTTAATATGTAATTCAGATGGTAAAAATAAAATTTTCAATGCTAGGGGGCGTGGACGGTAACTTGCACTTTCCAGTACCGTCCATAAACAGGGTTAATCAAACCGAGCCTGCAACATTTTCAATTTTGTCGTGTTGGACTCTTTAGTTATTCTGTATTTCTCTATTCATGCGAGGAATTCCGAAGAGCTTTCAATTGGACGATAAAAGCTATTTTTTCCCCTGGCAGGTCCTTGATAGTAATACTATGTGCTGGGGGGGGGGGGGGGCGTAGAGTAACATGCACTTTTCAGTACCGTCCATGAACAGGCTCAATCAAACCGAGTCTGCAACACAGCAGGTAAACAGTGTTATATTAATAGGTCCTTCGGGATGGTGGTGTTTGTGTCGGTAGTTTTCAATCCGGATCACGGCAGTAACCATATTGAATTTACCAGACCACAGTTCAGCCACCGAATCGTTCCTGGACAGGCTGTCAAGCAGTTTACCAGTACAAGTTGCCCTTACTTTCCATGATAACCACATTATAAGCGCGTCTGCGGTTGTTTTTAAATCCAAAAGTTCACCATAACCATGATTAAATGTTGAATTCTGCTTAATTCGGTGCTAGGGGGTGTGTACTGTAGTTTGCACTTGACAGTGCCGTTCATGAACAGGCTCAATCTAACCGAGCCTGCAACATTTTCATTTTTGACGTTTTGTGCGTTCTTAATTGTTTTAATTTCGTCTTCTGTCTTGGTAAGTGATGTTCTTGTTGCTCTGCCTTCCTTTAAGGCACCGAGTACTTTGGTTATGGTAATTAGGCTGTACCTTAATTGTACATATTTACACGACCATGTATGTATTTTATTTATTTCGTCTAATGTAACTATAACAATTGTTAGAATTTTACTTGGCGGGGATTTATTTTATTTACACTATGTCGTCATATAGGAACATACCGGTAGTGGTAATTGCAAGTTACCATCCACACCCCCTAGCACCGGCTTAAGCAGAATTCTCAATTTTACATAAACTGGTACACTTAAAGGAAGTGAAGACACGTCCATAGATGTATTCATACGAACCTGATCATGGTATCTTCATTGTAAAATGTTCGTGCAATTTCACGACATACAACATATTGTCCACAAGAAATAGAGAACAATGGGCGAAACTTTTAAAACGGGATCAAAGGTCAAAATATAATCTTTAAAATCAGGTAACATATGCAAAGGGTTATTATACACTATTTAAATAAAGGGTTATTATACACTATTTAAAAAGAAATAATAGAATCACACAACTCGAAAAAGGTCAAATAGAAGGAATTTAAATAACACAAACACAATTATAATGCCAAGCTGAACGATTTTCATATAAACATTATGTTTTATCCGACTACTATGCATGTTTCATGAAACCGAAGGTCAACAGAGTAATGATATATGTAGATAAAATATCAAACTTTTTAAATGACTGTTTTGTCAATTTAAGAAACTTTAAAAAATAAATTACATTTCATTTGACATAAAAAGGTGTGTAACATATAAATAAATGAACAGAGGTTGTTTTGCATACATTGTACTTTTCAAATCCTTAGGTGAACTTACAACAAAATCATGCTTATTAAATTGGTAACACATTTTTGAACAGATTTTTAGATCTGACAGGATACCTGTAATAGCATCACACTTTGAAAATCACCTTATGTTTATTAACCTACGTAAATATTGCCATTCCATATAATCAGTATAATCGAGGGGTTTCTCTAGATTTTTATTCATAGTGGGTGGGGTACGATTTGAACAATAATTCATTAAATAACCAGAAGCAAATTATCATATTCCTGGTTTATTATGTTAATCAGTTACATGGACTGCACTAAAGAAGCTATAATTTGACAGAAACACAAAATTTGGGGAAATAATTGATAGAACAAATAAGTACAAGTTACAACCTTACATTGAAAAACTATTTTAATGTACCGCCTTTCATTTTATATGTCTTACTGCATTATTACAAAGAAAGATTTCTTAAGATATGATATGAATGCATTACTCTCATGAATACATTACAATAGTGGAATAACAAAATAAGTGATAGATATTTCACTGTTTAAGCTAAGACAAGAGTATCATAGCAAAAACCCATATGTTTAGCATTATTTTGCTTATTTACGTATAAAAAAACAAAAAGCAATCTGTTTTCTCCAAAAAAATTAAATCTCTTCGTATAAAACGCTTTAAATGATATCTCCCGTGCAAAAATTTCACTTGAAATACAAAAGCGGAAACAAATATGAGCAAATATTATTATTATAGAATATTTAGGGATTTGGCGGCCATCTTTGAGGCCATCTTGGATTTTTAAGCTACGCATCGGACTTGAACCTAATGAATATTCATTCCGGAAACTACAGACCCAGACGAACAATTTGGTATATAAAACTTGTTGTTGGCTGACATAGACCACTTCGGTGTCATTTTACCCTATGAATTTACAGCACTAATAAGCGCAGTATGATCGCGGTAGCGTCTTCATGATCGGAAAGCTCTACGCTCTCGCCACGTTTATTTTGAACGTGCTCAAAACAAGCGTAGCGGGATCGTGGCCAACTAGAATCGGGGTAAAGTCGTAAAAAGAGCGTGGTAGAAGCGCCGTAATCGAACAAGCAGCGCGGAAGCATCGTGTATAGTTCTTCATGATCGTAGTAAAAGCGCAGTAAAAGCGTAGTACATCGGGAACATACCGAGTACGCTTCTACAACGTTCCAACTATGTTCTTTCTACGTGCCCACTACGGTCTCTCTACGCTTCTGACGATCCTAAGAAGACCTACCATGACTTTACGACGATCATACCACGACCTGTCAGGTAGCAGTTTTTTTATAGCGCTGCTATTTGACCAATCAAAATCTGAGGAAGTGGTGTCTTCCTCGGAGTTCTCTTATCAGTGTGGCCAAACTGGAGGCTCCTATCTGCAGATAGCCATGGCCGTACCCAGTATCTTCTTGGCCTCCTTCTGTGCCTCCGTCTGTTAACAATCTGTGCAATTTCAATTTCAACCAATATTTGTTCTCGATAATTTTTAAAGTAAAGCCAGGTGAACCAGATCAGCATAAATACGTCCGTTCATGTTTTAAGTTTGGAAGTAAATGAAAAATATTTTTTGAAACCCAAGATATATATATCATCGCCAAAATCGTACCAGAAGCGTACTACAAGCGTGTAATAATTGGCACTGTCGTAGCGATATCGTCGTACAGTCTTCTAGGTCTGCGTAGCGTCGTAGTGCGGGCTTAAATGTCGTAGCGGCAGCGTAGTATAAACGCAGTAAACGCGGTCGCTGGTCGGCATCGGTCAGTGTAACATCGTAGTAGAAGCGTGTCATCAGCGCGTTTGACGTGGGAACATCGTAGTACAGTCGTAATGAAGACCAAAATTTGCCAAATTGTTCGATTTCGACGCCGATCGGCCCCGATCCAATAATTTTTCAGATCGTGGCTTGATCGGCATGATCGTCCTAAAGTCGCAGCTTTGTGTGAACGGTGTGTGTGTATTTGCGTTTATTTATACTCGCCACCGGTTGCCCATATGGGCGAGTCCTCCAGAAGAGTATTAGTCATTTTATTTTTTTGGAGGATAGTGCAATTACAGATACAGAAAGATGCCCCAATTCCAGAAGCTTCTCCTGGTTCTTTAGCGTGCCAAGTGTTTAAGCACCCATACACGGGACCTCGATTTTAAGTCTCATCCGAAAGACTGATTAGTAATTTTAGTTGGCCAGCCCGGGAATCGAACCCACAATGTCGCGATTACAAGTCTCGCGCTCTAACCGATTGAGCTATGCGAGCTGGCTTGTGTGAACGGGGGGTTATGGAATGCTTTTAATATTGGCCTATGGAAGGAACAGTTATTAATAGCACTTAATGTCATGTTGTGTTAATTAGTTCTATTTTGATTCGTAAAAATCAAGTAAACAAATATGTTGTTATATTTGTATTTAATAACTTTATGTAAAAAGCATGTGCATTGTGATATTATTTTTACGAAATTGCAGGCTCAGTTTAACAGCTTGTCCCTTATGCCTTATTAGCAATACTAAAACCCGGATTTCGAATATCGTTGTGGTCTACATTGATGCCGTATTCTTTTTCATTCATTTATATATGAATCGATTATTTTCAATATTTCACGGAATAGATCTACCTATCAGTCAAAAATTATATATGTTTGATTCATTAGTTTCATCAATTCTCCACTTTGGAAGTGAGGTCATAGGTTCAAACCCATGCCCTGACCTGGAACGTATCCACACAAAGTTTTTAAGAAAATTATTATGCGTAAAAATGACAACAAATAGTTCTGCACTTTATGGGGAGTTGGGCAGAGTGCCGTTAATTGTTATACGTAAGTTGCGAATGTTAAAATTCTGGCTTAAAGTACTGAAGTCGGACGAATCTAGTATCATACGTCAAGTTTATGAAATGCTTAGATGTGACTCTGACAATAATGTTACTTATGGGGGGAAAAACTGGGCTCATCAGGTAAAACTTGTACTACAGGAAATTGGGCTTAATTACTTTTGGTTGTTTCAAAATGATATTGTGGATCATATATCAATTTTACATATCAAACAAAGATTATTCGATGCCTTTTATCAGTCATGGTACAGCGATATTAACAATTCTAGAAAACTAGAAGCCTATTGTTTATTTAAACATTCATTCAATCGGGAGAAATATTTAGATACCGTAACGGTTGTAAAATATCGCATAGCATTAACTAAGTTCAGAGTATCAGCACATTCCCTAGCCATAGAAACTGGGAGATATGATGGTACTCTGAGAGAAAATAGATTATGCAAATGCTGTTCAATGGGAGTTTTAGAATCTGAATATCACTTTCTTCTTGTATGTCCGTTATACAGAGATCTAAGAATGAAATACTTTAAAAGATATTTTTGCAGATGGCCAACACTGAAGAAATTTGAAATTTTAATGTCGACAAATGTTAAAAGTAATGTTACCAACTTAGCAAAATATATTTACTTTGCATCAAAGTTACGAAATGACAGGTTATCAAATTTATGATGTGTTAATTGTTGTTATATACTAAATTTCAAATTAAGTCTCGTACATTATTTTTACATTATTATTTTTTTTATCGATGAGTAATTAAAATGTCAGCCAAATACGTCATTATGACTGTTTTTTTTTTCTATGAACAATTGAAAATGAAGTCTCGTACGTTATTGTAATTGTAAATTTTCAACAGTATTCATATACCCTGTGTAAACCATTTCTCATGTATTTATGTTGTTGTTATTGCTATAAACTTTGTAAGTTTAAAGCGGAATAAAGTATATTGTATTATATTATTATATATTTTCAAATTTTTCCTACAAGAAGAACATTCAACGTCTAATGAGTATAAGGATTGGTAATTGAACTGTTGTAAACGATTATCCTATTGATTTTTTATCATATTACGTTTATCTATTGCACAGAATGATTGTCTTTACAAAGTGTACCAGTATCCGGATGTTGAAAGCTATCCGATTGTCTGCAATTACTGCTGTCGCATGGCCATCTAACTTTTTATGAATACTTTACCATTACTTTGCATGGCTTAAAAAACTGAGCCTGCAACATTTAATAATTTTGCTGTTAATGGTATTCTTTTTGGTTTCAGGTTTTCTCTTTTTAAGGGGAAGTTACTCATGTTTAATTATTTGTTCTTTTCTGTCTATCGTAGGTATTACTTACAATTTTTGTTGTATAAAATTTACCAGTTGTAAGGTTGTCAAAAGCATAGAGGCCCTGAGGACTGAATATTGATATATTTTTTTACTGCCTTTATATACCAGAGACTGGATTTTTCTAGTTTGTTTAGTTGGTACATACCTACAGGTATTCTGCTACAGGAATCTTCTAATCATTATGTGAAACTAATTATTATTTTTCTATGTGTTTGTATATAGATTGTTAATAAAATAATAAAATGAAAGGCAGAAAATTAAAGCTATGCATATAGGTGCTCATGTCCATATATTGAAACAGAGAAAGGATAACATCCTGAAGTTATCAATTTAAAACACTAAATATTTATGCAGTTAGTTATAAAGTAAAGTCTAATAGAAGTTTAAAAGAGTGACAGTATTTGTTACTGTATTACTAAGAGATATGCATTTAATTTTTAGACACTCATACAACTCAATATTTATTACATGATATAAACTATTTGATATTGTTTTGTTTTTTTTACTTTATAATTTACACTATACATTACAGTTTTCTTTCTACAAGATTATGAATTCCATCCATGTACCAATATTAATAGGATGTTATATTTATTTTTAATGGAAACTGGGAATTATTAATGTAATGTGCATGCATGTGGGAATTCATTCTGGAATAAAATGGTATATATTTTGTGTTATTTGGAGGGTATATAAGACCGTACGTGTGATTATCACGGCACTTTTCCTAACCGTGTGATTATAACGAAGCGTGGTAATAAAACAAATTCTACAAAATTAATAGAAGTATACAAAACAATAATAACCATTAAACGCAGAACTGGTTTTCGAAGAAAATATTCATCATTCGGAAAAAAACTGATTTATTATAAAGTCGTGCTTTTGATTATCACGGCACTACCCATAACTGTGTCGTTATTAAGCCGCCGCATAATAATCACACGCTGGTCAAAGAACAGAACCACTTTATAAATTGATAAAACTATTGAACACAGGTAAAATTCAAATTGTAAAATTTGTTTAGAGTTTCATGGTTAACGTTGCTTGAATAAGCAGTTACCCCGTGACCTTAAATATCTATTTATAACGAGAGCTGCATCAGTACTAAGGGTGTAGTGCTTAAGTACCAGTACCAGTACTTGGTAAATTATGCATAACCATTACCAGTACCAGTACTAGATTTTAGCTCGGTACTGCAGTACCAGTACTTTTTTTTGGTGAAGTAATTAAGTATCAGTACCATTACTTTTATATATTTATCAAAGTTTGAATTAATACACAATGTCAAACAAATAATTGCAAATATTATTCAGCAAAGAAATTAAATCATAATTTACTTGAAAGTTTGAAAGAACATACTTTTTACAAACAATATTTATTTTACAACATATATTCATGTCTTATCTTATTGTTTAGTAACCTGTCAACTGTAATACAATGCAATCATCTTTCATTTAAAACACAACAGTCTTTTATTGCCTTTTACACCTTCACACCTCTGTTCAATTTATACTAAAGTAAATAACAACATTTTATGGTGCTAACAATATCACTTGAAATAGGATTATATAGAATAGAAGCAATTAATTAGTGATTATTTTGCTCTTTTACTAGTAAATACAAAGTAATAAAATATTTTAATAAGGATATTTTATGTTAAAGAGTTATCGAGTCTGTTTATCTCAATTTAATTTTTACTTAAAGTCTTTGGTGCCTTTTTTATGATGAATTCTTTAATGTTAACATTTGAAGGAATATTGCGGCAAATTATCTATAGATTTCATAACTTACTTTTTCACAAAAAATAGAATAATGTAATTTACAGCTTTATTTTATGAGAAAAATTGATGCTAGTTTTATCAAAGCCAAAAGTACTGCCTAGTAATGCAGTAGCAGTACCACTTTTTAAGACAGTAATGCAGTACCAGTACCAGTAGTAGCAAAATTTTGTAAGAGTAATTCAGTATCAGTACCAGTACTTGCAAAAATCGCTGCAGTACGTACTGCCATACCAGTACCAGTAATGCAGCTCTGTTTATAACCTTCTCATCAAAAACTTTGGTTACCACACAACATTGAACTCCCTTCCCTTTTACGTATGTATTGATATGTTCCAAGCACTAAATATATAAATATAACTTTATATATATACAGTCTAAATAAAAAAACACTCGTTATCAGCTATTTAATGAGGTAGCTTTATAAAGGGGACGTAACTTTTTAATAATCAATTATATTCAGTTTGAATCGCCACATATTTAAGCAGCACCTCCAGATTAATGTTAATTTTCCTGAAAATTTTGGAAATGTATTTAAAAGTTAAATATTATGAGGTGAACAAATAAAGTAATTTACATATTGCAATCGGCATTAATAATCCAAGAAAATTACCAAAAAAATGTCTATATATGCAAAAATAGCCCTTACTGGGTTAGTAACGCAGTAGAAAAATGGTGTTTAAAAACTGCCAAATTAGTCTCCAACCGCACATAACATGTAAAATATAACTTGGATCTTCAATAGTCTTACCTTTCCTAAAAGTTTAGAACATTTAATCAATATTGTTTTTAAATATTTTGACGCATCTGGAGGCGTGCACAAATTTGGCTCATTTGTACATATATTTATACCGTTGCCCATTTAGTACCCTAATCACAACTGTGTTGTCTTAAACTTATCCTGTTGGATGGGAATGTGTGTTCTCAAATGGAATTCACGGGTTGTTGAAAATAAAAACAACTATAAACAAAACAGAAATGTAAAAATTGCCTTTTCCAGTATCTACACCCACAGAGCACTAAACTATTATGCTAAAAAGAGATTTATCAGGTAGTAAAATATTTAGGCGATAAATAATGTGCTTTTATACAAGAATTATCGACTCCCCTATTTGTCAATAAATTGATAATACTTCACTCGGTATGTTTCTTTTAAAGTGCATAATGTTAACTTTCACGCCTAGCGAAATTAAGAGAGTTGACACCTCCATGCATCAATACTCATTATGCGTATAACCTACCGGATATGACACTGATAATGTCAATCTAGTTAAAAATATTTCTTTATCATTAAACAATAATTTTCGACATGAACAAGTATAATTTATCTAAGAAAAAATAAAACAAAATTATGAATAGACACTTGTTTTATTTTTCAATTCCCTGCAATTACTTTTTTCAAGATGCTCAAACATATATGTAAAAAAGAAAGACAATTATTTTACACAATTCATTTTGGAAAACAATATTATTAATTCTAGTATGCTTGGTTAAGTATAAAACCATGCTGCAATTATCACGGCTTTATAGTCGCAGACAGTTTATAGATTTTTTTCAGGTATCCAGTTTGTTTACCATGAACACATTATAAAACTTTGCATAAACCTTCAGTTGAAGACACATGTAGACACAAAATTGATTTCCGAGATAATCGAACACGTGCACTATTCTAATTTCTAATAAGGTTTTCGGTAATATAAGTAGCTCTATCTGATTGCACTTTTATTGATAACCATTATTTAATGTAATAACTTACGTTCAAACGCTTCCATATTTTAAGATGATGTTGTGTTTTTAATTAAGGAAAAAATGACACATCAATGATTGTCTATTTACATTTCTGGCAAAATATATATTTATTATCAGTATTTAAAACCACAACTGTCTAGAACAGTAAGCGAAAACACAATTAATATAACACATTAAAAAATAGATCTTAAACTTAAACAAAAAATATCAGAACATAATTATAATTATTCATAACAAAGGTGGTCAGAATTATTTAAAAATCTCAGCAATAGATGCTTTTGAAAACACTCCTGTTTGTTAAGAAATTAATTAATTCCTACAAAAAATATACCATTCGATGCGGAATTCATTTTGAAATAAAATGTGTATGATTTAACTATTTTGGTGTTAATATAAGACCGTACGTGTGATTCTAACGGCACTACCCCTAATCGTGTGATTATTACGCCGCCGCGTAATAATTACACGCGTGGTAATATTTATCTTTTAATGTATGTCATTGGCGTCCGCGCCGAAGCGCGGCGCTCTTATGGAATGAGATCAGATTTTGTGAAAGGGCGACGGCAACTTCTCGAGCCTTTTAGTCGGTCATAATAAAAGCCGAAAATTCCGATCGGTATGAGGGTGCTTGATTATTAAATAAGAATGAAATGTCGCGATATGTTACAATGAATTTTCGCAATGCAAACATTTACAAATGAAAAAACCTTTTCCGTCAATAAACCGCGCTCTTCGGGGTTTTTTATTTATCATTTTGTAGGTACACAGTCGGTTATCATGTCATGGTATGTTATTGTTGTACATGTATCCTAGAATGATCAGTTGATGACCTAAATATTCCAAAAACCTATTTATAGATATATCTTTTTATCACTCCTATCGGTAAATGCCGGTCTCTCCGGTCTATTTTTGACCAGGATTTACTAGTGACCGGCGAAATAGTACCACACGTTTATTGTCCGGTCTCTCCCGGTTTTGGAGTAGATGTTTGATATTGTTACAATTAGAAAAAAAAAACAACAATTGCATGTTTCATTTTTATCTATATGAGATAAAAACCAATAAATATATACACGGATTTATATGTATATAAATCCGTGATATGTACAATAATTGAGAAAAAGTGTACATTTTTATGGTATTAAAATGACATTATCAATTTGAAACATTTTATTTAATTATTCAATTTGTTATCGCGTGTTTAGTAAAGATGCGAGGAATTTATTCAAAAGTTACAAATTAGATTTTATGAAAATTATTTTCAATTGATCGATAATTTAAAAAAATGATAAAGAAAAATACAATGTACATGTACCATGGTTTAAGAATAAACAATATTATATATTGAAAGATAAACCATAATTTACTGACTTTTTCCCAGTTAAGCTTTGACTTATAATCGTCGGTCAATATTGAAAATTGAATTCTTAAAATTTATTTTACAATTTTAATAAAAAAGAGTAGTAAAAACTCAGTATTTTTAAATAGCACATAAAACACAAAAAAGAATAAAAGAAAAACAATATTCATAAAATTTGTATTTTTTTTTAAATAAATTATAGATATTACAAGTTATTGTATTAATAAACAATTATGCTCAACATGATAAAATGGTAATATAACCAGTGTCATATTTTTGCTAACTTAAAGTGTGAACAGATACCTTAAGGGGGTCTTCGCTAATAGCGATAACATGTACATAATAAGGGAACAAATGTGTGGTAACGTGTTTGATCATGCGTTACACATATGGAATTATAAAATGATTGCATACAATGTATATCCGTTGCTATTAATAACGCACTATCATAAAAGAAAATAACAAGTAATATTCCTAATCTCTAGCATGCCAATCAAAGTTCATAATGAACAATGTCTTTCGCCCGCTCATTCATAAGTGGTATACATTTCTGGTAGTTTATAAGAATATCTTGTCATCATATGTGTACTAGTTCATCTTCACTTGCTGCATTTCTTGCTTGGACGCCCTTTGATGCTTTGCATCAATGCTTTTCTTGTATTCTTTGAAATACTTTGTTTCAATACATTTAGTCTAAAAAAGCGTATCTTAGTACATTTTTATATTCTATGTATTAAATGTCATTTATGTACATTGGTCAAACTCAAATAAATAAACATGATTTCGCTGCAAAATAGATAAACATGATTTCAAATGCATCGAATATTGAAAAACTTCGTTAAAATGACGTTTTACGAGTATCAACATTTATATCTAAATAAAGAAAAATATTTAAAACCTGGTTTTTTTTGACTGCAAATGAAAAAAATTGGCATTATGAAATATTCGTTATTTCAAAAACCAGAGGTGTGTATATTTCCATATATTTGGCATTTTGTTTACAAACGTAGAGTGATAATGATTAGGGAAAAAATTGAAAATGTATTAATTTTTTGTTGAAACATCAGAGCATGGCGGAAAAAGGTTATTTCTTTGAGATTGTTTGAATGTGGTGCGTTTTGCACCTTAAAAAACAACGGGACCCCGGCAATATATTTGTAGGAAATATTTAGTGTTTCGATTCGCCATCATTTTCTGGTAAATAATATGAAAGCTTCAGAACAACTTCACCTTAAGAATATATGGGAAAAAGTAATTTGCATTTGTAACAGCAAGTTTATTTTCCCAAATATCCTTTATTTTGTGCATTTGGGTATGTTCACCCTCGCCACCGGAAAGAGATATAAAATATCCTATTAGTCCGAATTAAGAACTTTTTACTGACTGGTTGCCCTCATTTGCGACGCCCCTTAAGACGGATATCACTGGACCGTGGATATGCTATCAGATAATTTTGACTGTTTTAGAGGTTGTCTAATGAAATCACGTGATCACGCGCGCTGCCTTTCGCGACTGGTCAATTAGTAGATCTTGACCACGCCTATCAGTTAAGAATTATCAGTGGTGTGGTAGTAGTAGTAGTAGTAGTAGTAATCTTAATTTACATTTCATCATTGAACAGACATATACACAATGTTAAAAAAGTTACAGCATAAAAGTACAATGCCACTCCAGCATGGAGTTATAAGAGATGAAAAATCTATATCACAACATTAGAATATCAATATATATAAATGCATAAATCATTAGAACAACATGTTAAAGTGAAAAAACTGAGAAACTTTTGCTATACATAGACTAATAAAAGGAAACATCGTGACTACCTGAAAGAAGCAATTTAAGATAGTAAGCAAACAACATTAAACTGAGAAATCGTATGAAAATAACTAAAATAACGATTTTCTTTCAGTTAAAAATAATCAAATTAATAAGAATAGCTAATAAGAATAGCTGCAGTAGTTCATACAAATTTGAAAGATATAAATATTTACATGAATAAGAAGCTATTATTTTAAATCGTCCTATCAAAGTCTTTTTTTTACTTTTTTGTCATCAAACTTTTGCAAAATAAACATAGTTATAATATCTAGGTACATAAACCCTTACAGATGTATATACGAACTCGTGTTTCTAAAGTTTGGGTTGTGTTGAGATTTAGTTCATTTCATGTTAGTTTCAATATTTGACAATCATGTCATGCAACAAGCACGAAAATATGTGCTTTATTAGAAATTTGTAAGTATTTGTAGTACCATATTTCACAAAAAATAAGTAATTCAATACTGATTTCTTCTTTCAGGGTCAGGATAGTAATAATGACGGGGCTTCAGGCTTTTCGCATCCGGTAAGGATATGTTAGTCTTGGATTAAAAAAAAGCACCAGCTGTATTCCTTAAACTCTTGCATATATAGAAATGATTAACAGATATATGCTTATTATACCTTTAACATTAACATTTGATGTAAACAAATTAAAACTATATACTCTTTACTTTCCTTTGTAACTTTCAAACACAGTGTATTTTACAATATCGTTATCCCTCCCAAGATTTCAATACAAAGTCTTCTTGACTTGTTACTTTAAAATAAATTGATATCAATAAAATTACGAAAACAAAAATTCTTTTAAACATTATAATAAATGTTTCAATTTATACTGAATTATATCTGCATTGTCATTAAACAATTGCGTGTAGGGATGTTTAATAGTTCATGCCTATAATAAATGTTTGATTAATAGTATACATAAACGTGCTTTAATTAATTCTGTTTAAGTAATGGTACCTTAACACTTATTGAAGGTTCTGAACAATCTTGCAATAATCGTAAAAGAGAACAGGAGTTATTACGAATGATAACTGTAATTGTTGATTTTATAGACAATTTACCGTAAATACATTAAAATATCAATATTTTGATTTATACACATGCATTTTCTAACACTGAATATTGTAAAGTCTTTAACATCTTTAAATATCTGTGATCAACAAACCTAGTTAAACCGAGTCTGCAGCAACCTTATGCTTTACTTTGTTTAAAGTGATATCTGTTTTCTAGGATATATGACCATGATCAATTTTCTATTTAATTTATATATAAATAATCTATACTATTTATAAAAAGCAACAACATTGCACTGACATAACATTATCACTGTATCTCCGAATCACACTTGTATATGTTACGAATGTTTTGTGTGGACTGTAACATATGCCAACTTCTCACTAAGCGGATAGAAAAATCCGTAAATCCGTAAATATTTCTAAAAAGGCGGTGCTGGAAAATTTCATATCACCAGGTCATATCTCACACTCCACGTATAGCAATTCTTTACTTATTACTACACATACACGATATTAACTCCCCTGTTAACAACAATGAAACTTTATTAGGGTCAAGTATATTGAAACATGCGAGATAGTCTTATTGAGGTTGCAAGGAGTCGAAATAAATGGATAATAACTAAGTCTAAATCTGCTATTGTCCGACTTTCTCCTTACCGATGTATAATATTTTGTTACGAAAAAATAACGCTTTAGAATTTCGCTGAACCTTTAGTCAATAATCTCATTGCACTTGGCATCGTAAAAGTTCGTGTTTTTCTAAAGAATGACAAATTCCATGTGAATTTATTTTCATTGAGTATTTGGTCAAATTAAATTGATCTGTAAAAATTGTATTTCCAAATGTAAAATGCCATTTGTAAACAAAGGAACGTCAATCGGCAACTATTGATTTTTGTAATTATATCATTTCATTTCCGAGGCTAAACATTATGTTTTTGTAATGATAATCTCGCTTCACGATGACTTATCATATCTGAAGTTATTCTCGATGGATATTTTGTCAAATTAACTGGACAAGTTGATGAAAATATTTACAACTGTAAAATGCTATTCGTCAACTATGGAAAGTGTTCAATGTAGAAGTAATTGAACTTAATAATTTTTTACAAAACATTTATGTTTCTGATAATGAGAAAAAAAAGTATTGTGTAAGAAGAGGATTGGGGAAATAAAAACCCACGGACATTCGATTCAATCGGGAACAAACCTTGATAATCACTCCAGAGTAGGGATATCACTTTCCTTTATCTAACCAAATGATAGATTCTATAAGTGTGCAGTATGGCTTACACTTCCGTCCGGCTAAAAAATTCTCTGCTTTGTAACAAATTGTGGTATTAACCTTACTGCTCTCGTAAGGTCCTTTATCAGACTTGTATAAATAAAGTATTTCAAATCTGTAAGTTGGCTTTCAAAGATACCACAGATACATGTTTTTTTTTTTTTTCTTTTTTTTTTTTGAGTCAAATCTTACTTAAAGCATACTCGATGGTAAATAGGATTTTCAATTAATGGTAAAATTGAATAAAACCACCTGTAAGATTGTAGTAATTGTTTCATTGGTGCTGTTAAACTGTTAAAATTTAATAATTTAAAATGGGATAAACATTTTTTTTTTAAATGAAGCCGATTGATGTCAGAATCTACCCTTTGCAAGGTATTTTGAATTAATAAGTTAGACAATAACAATTTGTTTGCTTGCGTATTTTTGCGATAATCTCATCTATAATGAATAAAATTAACGATTTTTCATATTATTCACAAAAAAGACTGTGATAATATATTATGAAGCCAACATGTTTGATAAGTCTCTTCCATATTTTCATGATTTTTCTTCCAACCAGAGTTTTACAATCGAGACAGAAATCATCTAGTCACACATTTGTTAAAAACTTCGTAATCAATCTGTGTTTGTTTAAGGCTAGACACATTTTGATCAAAGGTTGTTTAACTCCTTCAAGGATACTTGATTTAATTAAACAAAAAGTAGTTTCTATAGCACAACTGTCTTCTTATATGGTCTCGTTTTGCAATTTATTTGTGTCAAACAAGGAACTCATTGATAAACACTCCACGATGAAAACAACAACAATATACGAGGCAAATAATTCATATTTGGAAATGTTCCTCCATCATGTCATTGTCAATTTGCAACGTTTGTTAAATGTACAGAACAAAATAAAATGGTCTGCGAAACCGTTGTCTTTCATAACCTTTAATTTGTTTGTTTGTTTCATTTTACACCTTTTTCCAACAGTATTTCAGTCGTATAGGCGGGTAGTTTCCTAACCATCGTTCCTGAGGAGTTACACCAGTACTAGACTACATTCCTCCGCGCTAAACTACCAAATCATAACTCCTAAAGTCAGAAATATGTTTAAGAATATGTCCAAATTTTTATATCCCTCTTTATTTGGCTAGACTTCTTTCGGTAAAATGATTAAAAAAAACAACATCCTGCATGAATACATTCTAAACGTTTGTGAATATATCGTTTGTAAGCTTGAACAATGTTAGTTGTATACGACCTCAATAAATAAGGAATAAATATACGTTTCAGAGGAAAACGACATAGCTACATATACATCGACGGATTTCATTTTTTATATAAAAGGTAAAAGTATAAAAGGTTTTATATTGGTTTAACCATGGATACCTAAACTGATTGAAAACTGATTTTGAAAAAGTTAAAAAAATGTTTAAATTTCTCGTCTGCAATCGCGGGAGATTTAGAAAAAAAAAGATTTTTAATGTGTACATGTCCAGATGATTTCATCAGCAAGAAATATAATCATTGACATAATGAAGTATGATTGAAATAATATAAGTTTGTTAAGCAGAAAAATATAGGCTCACGGAAGCACCAGACAGATTTTTTTTTCAAAAAAAGTTAAATAAACCATCGCTATACAAACGTCTTCAAAATGAATTTTAAATAATGTTGAAAATATTGCGATGTTAAACAGATTTAATTGATTTTGAGTGCTTACCGAGTATATCATACTCTTAAGTTAAGTGAAAAAATGAAATAAATGTCAAGTGAAAGGTAAAACTGATGTAGTTAGGTTGAATATGTAATTCAATCAATACTGACATCTCAAGTTAAGGAAAAACGTCAATACAGGCCCGTCGTCACGATTTTGTGATTGGTGCGGCCAATTTGGTTGGTTTGAGCCAGAATCTAGGGGGGTACGGGGGCATGCTCCCCCGGAAAAAATTTTATTCTAGGATGCTCTCAGGGGCGTTTTCCCGTATATTTGGCATAGTTTACAGCCTGCCGCTAGTACATGTTATAGTAATATATGTCAACGATTTTTTACATTTTTAAGTGCGCCGTAAGTTTTAAGGGTGAAATTTAAGGTTCGCATAACGGACGGACAGGTGTACATAAAAGATGAATACATGTAATTGATATTTGGCAAATGAAAAATAAACAATAACTGATGTTATTATTCTTTAGATGCATTTTTATCTGATAATTATAAATAAACAAATACAAGAGATATTACAGTACGTGGGTTATTGTTTAACATAAATCACACAATGGTATAGGCTTAAATAACAATCCATGACATGATGGAAGAATAGTACATTACGAGTCACTAATAACCACTTTCTGTTTAGCAGTAACTTGTATTTTTTACACAACACAGAGTCTCATTTTATGTAAATTTTCCAAAAACACATCGCCGTCGTTCTCTGGTGGTAATGAACTCATCGGCAAAAACACGTTAGTTAAATGAATCTGGCCTGTACTTATGAATATGTAACACCATTAAGATTGTTCAAACGTACTTGAGACATTGTCGATCTCAGGTATGTCTTTCTTCTTCTGAGCGCCAATAATATGTCCTTTCACTTGTAGCATTAGTAGCAGGCATTTCTAACACAATCTTAAACAACACAACGACCTCAAAGAACAGTGCTCGTTCTAGCACTGACTGAACTGACACAAATTTCAAAAAGTACTTATAGGCCAGAACACGGTTGCCGTATACAATCAATTAAATGTTATCAAGTTCTCTGAGAATTCAGACATATTCATAATGCATATTGCAAATCTCATGCACTGTTTTTTTTTGTTATATCATAATATATATAACATTGATGAAATAATGTACGTTTTGGAAACGAAAATGATATTGGTTGATTTGGTTCCGATGGAATTGTGTCACACATCATGATAGTTTGCTATCTTAAGCTATTCATATTTAGATACTTGTATGTGAACAGAAGTAAATTTTTAAGGATTGTGCTGTTATATTTTAAAGAAACATATAATATATATATACTGTGAACTGTCCGAAGCAACGTCGATGTTAATTAATGCCAATTAAGATAACTTCACACTTGACTTAGTAGGACCCCTACATATACCTGGTCAATTAACAATGTCCAGTTGTTTCTTCACGTCATGTTTGTATATTAACGCGCATTGCATAAGAGGCCAGTCAAGTGTCAAATTGATTATCAGCGATGCGTGTTTTTTTTTTTTTTTTTTTTTACTCATTTTTGGCCAAAATATTGGTCCGGCCTCGGCCGGACCGGCCGGACCATCGACGACGGCCTTGCAATATATCGTTATTTTTCCATTGCATAATCTTGTATCCCGGTATTCAGTATACCAGGATTTGTATATCAATTGTCGTCAATGAATAGGCTCAAATCATATTTCCAGTTTAAGTTTAATCGATAAATTGGTCATCATAAAAATGACATTTAATTTATTAATCACATATAATTTTTAGTTCCACAATGCAAATTACTACAAATATCAAAACAAAATGTTTAATACGATCCTGGAATCCGTAAGTTTGTTACCAGAGGTCGTGATATTGTCCTGTACAATCACGTGATACTAGACACAAACCCTTTTGACAGGCAGAAAATTGACATATCTTTTCCAAAAACTAAAACCAGTGTTCGTATGAAGGAAATCAAAACATAACTTCATATATATAAAAGTTCTTAAAATACAAAACACTAATAAGAAAAGAGTCAGAAGCAATCAAATGATTCTAAATTTAGAATTTCAATTTGTTTTTTAACCCTTAAATGGGTTTATAATCCAGGGGTCAATGCTTAGATCCTCGAACTAGGCTGGTTAAATCCTGAATTAAAAACATGTCTTAAGTAGTTTTGAAGAGATAACGCATAAATGTGTGCAAATCTAGCAATTCCTGTATCTCCCTAAGATATTAAACGTTGAACATATAATGTGATGTAGCTAAATACAGCCTTGAAATTGCCAGTAGTGTTTATCTCAGGAACATTATGTTTTGCTGCCCAAAATTGCCTACAGAGCTAAACTAAAATAAAAACCTTGTCAGGCATTCATTGGTCAAATGACAAATGAAGTATTTCCTCGTTTTCCAGATAACTATTCAGCTTCAACTTCAGCAAATATACCTGTTATAAGTAACTGCAACCTATGGTTTTACTTTGATCTTGCGTACTTTGCCGCTATTCCATTCTTATAGTACATAGGGGGACAAATGTTTTTGTGACAAAAACCTCTTCTAGTTTGCGATAGTGATTACTGTGAAGGCGAAAAAGTCTGTAAAAATTCAGTCCTTTACAGCTCGACTTCTTTTTCTAAGAAAACAAAATAGATGTATTGTTACACTAATGGTGGTTTTCCCGTCGTCGTCCGCAAACATTAACCTTGATGCCATTAACCGTGTTGCCATATTAATAGTGCTTACATCTTTAAATGGTTCTTTAACAATATACATGCACGTTTCTGATCTCAATAACTATGATTTAAACATGTTCTGCCTTTTTTTGCTGAATACCAAACCTTGAAAACATAACTTTTAAAAGATAACTAAAGAAAATTCTTCATTAAGAATTAATAAATTGTATCATGTATTGTTTGTTCTTTAAATTCGTTGATTTTAACACATCTAGTATACATTATAATATTTCTAAAGATGATTCAATTAAAGAAAATAAACAATAGGTTCTTTTCTTTAGGGATTCTACTTTTTTTTCAATTTTTTGGTCACATCAGTATTATTTGTGCCGTGTGGCGGCTGTAAAACGTCTCCCAGTACATTTAATTAAATACGCTATATTTTCGATCATTGAAAATCGTTCTGCACGACATTATTGTTGTGTATACATGCTCTGTGGTATTTTTATCACTGTAAAATCACCCTAAGGATATGTTGCCTGCTATTTAAATTGTCTTTTGACGTCTTGTCTGTGATATGCAGACTTCATAGCCTCAGATCCCCTTTCAAAATTCCATTTTATCTCATACTGCCCACTGTTTTCTTGTTTAGGGCACACGCATTCTGTTATTTGGGAACCATATGCAGCTTTTCATGGAACTGACACTACTGTGTCACTTTGAAGGTTGCATGATTACCGCCGTATGAACACATCTGCAGATGTTTCTAAATTCAATATTTCACCATTGTCATGTTTAAATGTTGAATTTGGCTTAAGCCGGTGCTAGGGAGCGTGGACGATGACTTGCGCTTTCAGTGTCGTCCATGAACAGGCTCAATCAAACCGAGCCTGCAACATTTTAAAATTTTGCCGTGTTGGGCTTTCTTTACGGATTCTAGTTTTTTTTCTATTTCATTGTCACATCCGTGTTATTTCTGTCGTGTTGCGGCGGTAAAAAGTCCCCCCGTACATTTAATCAATGATGTTATATTTTGTATTGCTGTGTATACATTTCATATGGTATATTTGGTTTCTTCTATTTGGCCTTTTTTCATCTTGGGTGGTTCCAATATACCTACTTGAATACTGTATTCTTTTTTTCTAAATTGTCTTTGTAGGTCTTGTTTGTGATAGCAGGGTTCATCACTTCAGATTCCCTTTCAAAATTCCATCTTTTTGTTCCGCCTATTGTTTTCTCGTTTAAAGCACATGCATTCTGTTATTTTGGACCATATGCTGCTTTTCATGACACTGACATTATTGTGTCACATTGAAGGTTGCATGATAACCGCCGCATGATCTGCGGATATATCTAAATTCAAAATTGTACAATTTTCGTGTTTAAATGTTGAATTCTGCTTAAGCCGGTTCTAGGGGCGTGGACGGTAACTTACACTTATCAGTACCGTCCATGAACAGACTTAATCAAACCGAGTCTGCAATTTACAGTTTTGAATTATGTTATTTTGGGACCTTTGAATTTCGCTTAAACCCGTGTAAGGGGCGTGGACGGTAACTTACATTTTAGTACCGGCATTGAACAGTCTCAATCAAACATTATCAATTTTGCCGTGTTGGGCTTTCTTTGGGAATTCTGTTTCTCTCTATTTGAAATGTTAATAAATATTCTTGTTTATATCAGTTAAGACAACATTAATATAAACGTATGTTGAAAGTTTAAATAATATTTTAGGAAAGAACGTTTAAGTTTTTTTTATAATATGATTGTTTAACTGTCTAAAGGTAATCTAACAAATTAACAAGGTACAATAACTATATGTTCAATGTCTTTTCTGTAAAATATTTTGTAACAATGTATTATTTCAATAATTTCAATTTTGCTTGAAATAATGGTATATGTCACAATAAGTACTGTTCACTTTACAAAGCATCTAGAAAGTAGATAAATACTGTTAGATAAGATTTATGACCATCATTATTTTACCTAACATGTATATACAAATAAATCTCAATGTTTCAAAGATTATGATACTATTCATATTAAATTACTTTCATTTTGAATGTTTTAAGTATTATGATTTAAGACAAAAAAGAAAGAAAAATAAATCAAGTAAATGGTTATAACAATTTTAAATAAAATACATCGATTATTGACGTGACAGAGATAAAACATTCATAACTTCTTACCAAATTCGAAACCGGCTTAGCATTTTGAAAATTTAGATAATTAGAATGATACATTGTACAGGTTCACTTGTCTAAATCACATTAAACACATTTAGGATAATTTGGACCAGCAATTAGACGTCTCTCTTCTACCGTCAAAAATCTTTCAGCTTAGACAAGCCTCACGTATAGGAATAGAACAACATTCCACAAGCCACAATCATTACGCTAGTCAGTTCTTTGCGCCAACAGTGTCAGGCAGTCCCTTATACTGAAGGTGGTCATACACGACATTAATTTATGATTTTGTTGGGCGACCCCTTCTGAATTTTAACAACCATTACACTACTGATTGACAAACCCTCAGCCATATATATATTTTTTACAAAAGGTCGCAATAAAATACACCTTCAATACCAATAAATCTACTTTAATCCTGATTTTCATATTCGTGTATATCAGCACTGAAAAACAGGGGAAGTTTTTTATTCAGTATATATGAATTGTAAATGTATATATCAACAAATTACTTCCATTGATAACATTTACAATCCATAGCAACAATTGACTTCCATAGCAAAGATTGACTTTCCACAGCGATAATTAATTCACATAGCAACTAGCGCCATAGCTTTCTGTTGATTCCAAGATAACCATTATCTCTTGATAGCAATCATTGACTTCCAAAGCAAAAAGCGGCTTTTTATAGCAACCATTGACTTTTCATACAATCATTGGCTTCCATAACAAACACTGACTTTCGCTAATAACCAATGACATCCATAGCAACCATTCACATTCCACAGCAACAAGTAGTTTTCATCGCAATCAGTTACTGTAACATCGTCTATATTTCTTACTTGTATGCATGCAATACTTTGATATATATTTGTACAACATTTGTAATCGAAAATCTTCTTCTTCGTAATATATCTCTCCAAATTAAGTTTAAGTTGCTAGGCAACAACATGTTATTGTTTTTTAAAAGTAGTCGTCATCTCGTATGTTAACCATAAGTCTATTTATGTGTTTGTGTTTCTTTATTTCAGATGGCAGAAGAGGAACGGGAAAGACGTGTAAGTTTGAATTTATTTTAATGCAAATAACACTTGATTTTATTGAAATAACAAGAATAGGAAACATTTATAATGTATTAGTACTTTTTGGGTTTATTTGCAGTCAGGAAATTTAAACATTTATTATTTTTTATATATGCTGACTAATATGTTTTATGAATATACTTTCTATCGATCTTGTTCGGAATTTGTCAGAAGAGAAGAATTCACATTTTTATTGTGACAACTCCGATTACTCATACATAACGTTTTCAACACTTTGACATTGTCAAATATAGTTGGCGGTCTCCTGCTAAAAAGTCAATGCCAGGCGTAACAAGATAACAAGCTTGTATAAATGCATTTTCATTCAGCATTGCTTGTATAAAAATTCTTAACTTATATTTAGGGAAAATGGCATAACAATTCAAGAAGCAGAAATAATGTAAACACCCTAAATTCCAAGATTTCAGTTTTTTAAACGACCAATGAAAACTCTTCTTATACTCAATTATTTCCTGTAACTTTTATAGAAGGGCAAACTGATTTCTGAGCGCCTTTGGCCAGATAAAAAAACTTTATCATCTTGACTGTTTGAAAATTATTTTTTTTATCAGTTTTATAGACAACTACAACAAATATGAGGCTTGTTCGATATGTTCGAGGGATTTTGTAATTATTCAATGTTCTAAATTTTTCTATATATTTTCTCTTTATCTTAACAGTTAGTATGTTCTTATGTAATACGTATACAATCTGTGAAAATCAAAGACCACATGCCAGAATACTCGTAACCATAATAACCTATAACTTGCTTGTTACCAGGCTCCATTTTTCTCCATTAATATTCTTCAATAATTATTAATGGGAAAACATTATTTGGAATAGAAAGCCTGTCCTAATTGTGTGTTTCGTTTGAATCGTAATATCAACAAATTATCTATTTATAGTTTTAATCATTAATATTTTTTTGGATATCAATCAAACTAAAATTTATCCGTTATATCGACAAGGACCAAGTACTTCATAAAGCTTTTCAACATTCATGAATACCGCAGCATCGAATGTAACATTGATCAGGACAATACCTTGCACTGAATGTCCAGATACACATTGCACACATTTAAAGTAATACTTTTATTAGCTTCATGTTAGTCTTCCATTAGCAGGATAGTTTATGAATCTGTAACATATTCTTATTTTTCTGTTGAATATTTACGCAAACACAAATCCACAAAAACACACAAACATTTATTAAGAACGATGGGCCAGGAAATAAACGGCCCGTATTTAAGGAATGGAATGCCACTTGTCATTACTTAGAGGATATTTGTTTAGTTCGGTGTAAGATCGGAATATATTTCACCGAACGAGTAACAAAAGGTATATTTCACGAGTGGGTTAACCACGAGTGGAATGTGAACTTTTGTGTTCACGTGTTGAAATACATTTCGTTCTTTCACTTAACTAAACAAACATTATTTGTATTATATGCAAAGAAACATTTAACAATTATAATCTAGTACTAAATGGAAAGCGCGCCAAATAATAATACAACGTAGCGTCATTTACGACGTCACGACATTAAGTTGGTTTCCAGTAAGTGTACAGGCTGGTATATCACTTAAACAACGTTACGGGCTTAAATTCTAAACAGTGAACATAACGAATTGATACTTTCAGTGTTGCAAATAGTGAAATTGTCAGTTTACATTCCACTGATTTATTTCTGTAAACTACCGAAAAAGCATTTTATAAATTTTGTTTTCTGGAATTATACCACGAGAAGCACACATACACATAGTTTTATTATCAATATATGTACTAGAAGCTATATATTCTTCAATATGTGTAATAAAGGTACTAGAAATTGAAGGCTTTTAGTGCTGTTTCGTCGTCATTATTCAAGCTCTGTTTAATTTAAAAACAGAAAGATACAATAATTATTCGAGATACTCCAACGCCACAAGATCTGTACATATTCATCCGAATACATTTTCGATCCGAGAATGTTATTACAAGACTTTTGTAGATGATTCAACATTGTAAATTGTATTGCTTATCATTTTAATGTAAAATGTTTGATAAAGTTATATTTAAACATGCTGATAGAAGGGAAGTCTTTCATACCTTAGTTATGCATAACATAGTCCACTAACTTAAATCCAAAGCGTTTGTAATGAAGGGGTCAATGATTCAATCCTCGAACTAGGTTAAATTCCTGAGTAAAAATTTCTGCCTTAAAAAGTTGTTGGGAGACAAAGCACAAATGTGTGCAAATAAAGCAATTCATATGTATCCCTAACATATAAAACGATTTTATGAAATGATTTAGCCTATTACTTCCTTATCTTGAAATTGCAAGTAATATATATCGCAGGAACATTTTGTTTTGCTGCACAAAATTGTCTGCAGAGCTAGAATAGAAAAACTTTGTTCGGCTTTCACATGATAAAGTACTGACAGAATTTTAAAGAGATCAGTACCCAGCCTACTTATAGACACATCGCTAGATCATTTTTGCTACGATGATAAAATATCTTATACATGAACGCGATTACTATCATAAAGTAGGGAAACATGAACAATACAAATTGCTCAGAAATAAAATAACATCAATGATTAAAAAAAGTAAAAGAGATTTCTTTAACAATGCTATTAAAAATAATAAAGACCCGGCATTTATATGGAAAAATTTAAAGGACGTTTCAAATCTAAATAAAAAAGGTTGTATTACAATGCCAGACAGACTAGTGACAGGTAATAAAGAAATTTACGGAACTGTAAATATTATAAATGAATTAAACAAGTATTTTGTCAATATCTCGAATGTCATACATATAACAAAGTTTTCAAATACAAATTTTTCAAAATTAAAAGAAACTTTAGACCAAAAGCTAATATATCATGAATTTAATATTGAATTAATTACACCGTTTGAAGTAAAACTTATTATTGAAAAACTGAATATAAAAAAATCTACAGGATTAGATGGAATTGGACCAAACATCATCAAATATTGTGGAGATATATTACACCAATAATTGCATCAATTATCAATAATAGTATTAAATCTAATATTTTCCCAGATGATTTAAAAAGAGCTCGAGTTATACCTATTTTTAAATCGGGGGATAAGAATGAAGCAAATAACTATCGACCGATATCAATTTTGTCAACTATATCCAAAATATTTGAGCGCCATATTGCCAAACAAATACACTCATTCTTTGAAAAAACGAATATAATTCATAATAAACAATCAGGATTTCGTAAAAATCATTCATGTAATACTGCACTCATTAGTTTAATAGATACTTGGTTAAAAGATGTTGACAGTGGAAAAATTATCGGGACTGTATTCTTAGACTTAAAGAAAGCCTTTGATTTGGTTGACCATGAAATACTTTTGCATAAACTTAAACTTTATCATTTTTCTGAAAATGCCGTTAAGTTTTTTAAGTCATTCTTTCTAACAGAATACAACTGGTTAAGATAGGTAATCTTCAATCTCAGCCAATGAAAATAATTTCCGGTGTTCCACAAGGCTCAATATTAGGACCTTTATTATTTCTAATATACATAAATGACATAGCTTTCATAGGTAATGATATAAAAATTGATTTATACGCAGATGATTCTACTCTTTATGAGTCCGGAGAAAATATATCAAAAGTAGAAATAAAACTTCAAGATCATTTAAATAACATTGACAAATGGTGCAAAATAAATAATATGGCCTTAAATCCAGATAAATCAAAATGTATGGTAATAGGAACAAGACAAAAAGTAAATATTATGAGAACATTAATTCTTAAGATAAATGAAATAGCTCTTGAAAATGTAACTGATCAAAAAGTCTTGGGTATTTGCATAGTTAACAACTTAAAATGGCACTTGCAAATTGACAATGTTTGTAAAAAACTTAACGGAAAAATTGCCTTATTGAAAAAATATCGTATTTTTTGCACTTTGATATGAAATTATTGTTTTACAATGCATATATATTGCCCATTATGGACTATTGTTGTATTATATGGGGTAAAGGAAACACAAACTACATAAATAATGTTTGTAAGTTACAAAAACGAATTGCTAAAATCATTTTACAGCAACCTCAAAGATCTCCGTCAATAAATCTATTCGAAACTCTTAATTGGTTACCGTTCCTTGACAGATGTAAATACCACACGGCGGTGCTTGTTTTTAAAACTTTAAATAACATGGCACCGACTTATATGACAGAACTGATGACTTTATCCGACAACAAAATATATAACTTAAGATCTAGGTCACGAAAAGATATTGTATTATGGACAAGACCTAAAACAAATTATATTAAAGACACATTTTCTTATTATGGCATGAACATTTGGAACAATATACCTTTAAATATTCTTAATGTTAATAACCTTAAATGTTTTAAAGAAAAATACAAAGCATATCTTGATGTTCATATGAGTGAATGAATGAGTAAATGAATGAATGAATAAATATATGAACGAACGAATGATGCAATATACATATATGTTTAAACAAATTGTTGAGTGTCTGTCGAAAGTATATGAGTTGTATTATTCTAAAAATTACATATATTATACATTCATTTTTCTACCTATGCATATCCTGTTGTTGTTGATGTTGTTGTTTTCTATTTCAGAAGGCCACATTGGAAATAAGATATATATGATTGTTATTGTATGTTCTTAATGTGTAACCTTCTTTAAATAAAGATATTATTATTATTATTATTATTAACATAATTGCGATGGAACTTTATTATAATTTCTTTTTAGTCTGTATCTTTACTCTCTGATAGCACATGTAAAAACATAAAGTATTTCCTTATTGTCCATATCACTTTTCAGCTTCACCTGCAACTTATAAAAAAATGATGTATTGTTACACTCTTGGTGGTGTTCCCGTTGCCGAAGCCGTCCGCAAACTTATCATCTGTTTTAAATTAAAATGTTGACAATCTATTATGAGGCCAACGTGCTTAGTAAGTTCTGATTTGTATGCAAATCGGATTTTTGCAATTAAAAAATGATCAACTTGTCACACAATTTGTTGCAACTTACGTAATAAATTGACAAGTCTGTTCAGCCTAGGTGTATTTAGGTAAAAGGTTGACTCACCCTTACAAGGATATCAGATGCAGTTATGGTTTGCATTTTAGTTCAGTTGTTTTTTATTAATACGTTATCATATTTTGATTAGTCTTGAGTCGGCTGGATTCCTCAATTGTTTTTAACAAAAATGAGAACAAAATGTTTCCAATTAAATAAAACAACATAACCTGTGTCGCTTGATTGATTTGAAATTTAAAGGCAGTTTGATATCGTTTTTGAGCCCTAACAATATCAATTTTTTTCCTGACAATGAAACGTAATGATGTGGTATATGGTACAAAAATGATAAATGCATGGCAAAGTATCTGACCTCAAGAAAGTATTAATGGACACATGTTTTTGATAAGGACTGCTATGCATTAACATAAACATGGAGGAATAAAAACTTTTTAAAAGAAAAATGATATCAGAAAACTGTTTGCAGTTAACATTGAAATAACGTAGGAAATGTTTGAAAATATTTTGTTTGAATCCTCCTGTATCCGATCAGGGTAGATTTCAAAGAAAATAAAAACAGATTTTCTTGCATGCATATCGATATTGTTTAATAAGAAAAATTAACCTCAACAAAAGGTTAATAAACCTCAACAAAACACTGGATAATTTGTAAAACAACGGTAAATGGAGCATCGCACCACAAATGTTTCCGAAATTATTTTAAATTTTTTTATTGATCAAAGATGGTTCGGTTAAACCGATTTAATCGATTTCGAGTCTTTACGCAGTTTCTTCTTCTCTGAAAGGGCAATGTCTAGAGCTTTGTTGTGTGTATCATTATCAGATAAACACTACAAAAATTGTTCGAATGTTAGATCTTTGGTTTCCTAGCTTTACATTGTATAGTAAATACTTAAAATGTCTTCTACTTCAAACGTCATGCAGCTAAGACAAGCCTAAAGTATAGGAATAAAACAATATTCCACAACCGAAGTTGTTACACTAATCCGTTTTATGCACAACGGTGTCTTGCAGTCCTTCATGATGAAGGTGGTCATTCCCGATATTAACTTTATAGTAATGCTATTTTGTGGGCGAATCCTTCTAAATTTTAATTTGTTTACAATACTGGATTGATAAATCCCCCTTAATATATTTCTTTTCACAAAAGGTCGAAAATGAAATACTATTTCAATCATACAAAACTACTTTAATTCTGATTTTCATGTTTGTGCATATATGCACTGAAAACAGTGGAAGTTTTATTTTCAGTATTATATATACTGTTTTCAGTGACAAGTGACTGCCATTGATACCATTAACAATCCATAGCAACAATTGACTTTCACAGCAATACTTTACTTGCCAAAGCGCAAATGATTAACATAGCAACCATGTCATACCTACGATAACCAGCATCTCTCTTTAGCAATCAGTGACTCTCAAAGCAACAAGCGGCTTTTTATAGCAACCAATGACTTTCCATACAACCATTGGTTTCCATAACAAACACTGACTTCGCTAATAACCAATGACGTCCATGACAACCATTGACTTTCAATAGCAACAAGTTATTTCCATCGCAACTAGTGACCCTCAATAACAATCAGTTACTTATAATCATTGACTTTTCTAGATCCTTATGTTTTGTATCATGATCGTCTTTATCTCTTACTTGTATGCAATACTTTGATATATATTTGTTCAACATTTGTAAACGAAAATCTTCTTCTTCGTAATATATCTCACCAAATTAAGTTTAAGTTGCATCACAACAACAAGTTATTGTTTTTTTAAGAGTAGTCTTAATCTCATATGCTAACCAATATTCTATTTATGTGTTTGTGTTTATTTCAGTTGCTAGAAGAGAAAACGAAAGAAATGGTAAGTTTAAATTATATTTTAATGTGAATAACAATTGATTTCATTGAAATAATAAGAATAGGAAACATTTACAATGTTTTACTACTTTTTGGGTTTATTTGCAGTAGGGAAATTTAAACATTTATTATTGTTTAAAAAAGGCTGACTAAAATTTTGATGAATATTACGTTGTGTCGATCTTGTTCTGGATAAGTCAGAAGAGAATAATTCACATTTTGATGTAACAATTCATATTATTCATACACAGAGCTGCATTAGTGGTACTGGTACTGCAGTATGTACTGCAGCGATTTTGCAAGTACTGGTACTGATACTGAATTACTCTTACAAAATTTTGCTACTACTGGTACTGGTACTGCATTACTGTCTTAAAAAGTGGTACTGCTACTGCATTACTAGGCAGAACTTTTGGTTTTGATAAAAATAGCATCATTTTTTCTCAAAAATTAAAGCTGTAAATTACATTATTTTATTTTTGTGAAAAAGTAAGTTATCAAATCTATAGATAATTAGCTGCAATATTCCTTCAAATGTTAACATAGTATTCATCATAAAAAAGCCCAAAAGACTTTAAGTAAAAATTAAATTAAGATAAACAGACTCAGTAACTATTTACCCTAAAATATCCTTATTAAAATCTTTTATTACTTTGTATTTACTAGTAAAAGAGCAAAATAATCACTAATTAATTGCTTCTATTCTAAATAATCCTATTTCAAGTGATATTATTAGCACCATAAAAAATTGTTATTTACTTTGGTATAAATTGAAAAGAGGTGTCAAGGTGTGAAAGGCAACAAAAGACTGTTGTGTTTTAAATGAAAGATGATTGCATTGTATTACAGTTGACTGGTTACTAAGCAATTAGATATGACATGAATATATGTTGTAAATATTGTTTGTAAAAAGTATGTAAAAACTATAAAGTTGTAAAAATGTTATGTTAACTTTAAAGTAAATTATGATTTTATTTCTTTGCTGAATAATATTTGCAATCTGCAGTACCAAGCTAAAATCTAGTACTGGTACTGGTAATGGTACTACATAATTTGCCAAGTACTGGTACTGGTACTTAAGTACTACACCCTTAGTACTGATGCAGCTCTGTTCATACATAACGTTTGCAACACTTTGACAATGTTAAATATAGTCGGCGGTATCCTGCTAAAAAGTCAATGCCAGACTGAACCAGATACACGTATAATGCTTGTATCAATGCATTTTTCAATCAGCATTGTTTGTATAAAATAATCTTAAATAACTTATATTTATGGACAATGGCATAACAATTCAAGAAGCAGAAATAATGTAAACACCATGGCCTAATAGATTCCCAGATTTCAGTTAATAATTTTTAAATGACCAATAAATCGACAAAGACCAAGTACTTCATCAAGCTTTTCAACATTCATGTATACCGCAGCATCGAATGAAACATTGATCGGGACAATACTTTGCTTTGAATGTCTAACCTTTAAAGTTATACACAAAATACACACAATCATTTATTAAGAACGATGAATGGGTCAGGAAATAAATGGCCCGTATTTTCAGGAATGAAATGCCACTTGTCATTACTTAAAGGATATTTGTTTAGTTCAGTGTAAGAGCGGACTATATTTCACCAAGTGGCTTAATCACGAGTGGAATGTGAACTTTTGGTGTTCACGTGGTGAAATATATTTCGATCTTACACTTAAATAAACAAATTTTATGTGTACTATATGCAAAGACACATTTAACAATTATAATCCAGTACTAAATGAAAAGCGCACCAAATAATGATACAACGTGACGTCATTTACGACGTCACGACATTACTTTGGTTTCCAGTAAGTGTACACGCTGGTATATCACTTAAACAACGTAAAGTGAAAATTACGAATTGATACTTTCAGTGTTGCAAACAGTGAAATTTTCAGTTTTTATTCCACTGATTTATTTCTGTAAACTACCGAAAAAGCATGTTATATTTTTTTTCTGGAAACTATATGTTCTTCAATATGTGTAATAAAGGTACTAGAAATTGATGGCTTTTAGTGATGTTGCATTGTCATTATTCAAGCTCTGCTTAAAACAGAAAAATACAATTCGAGATACTCCAACGCCACAAGATCTGTACATCCGAATACATTTCCGATCCGAGAATATTTTTACAAGACTTTTGTAGATGATAAAACATTGTAAATGTGAAATGTTTGATGAGGTTATATTTAAACATGCTGATAAAAGGGAAGTCTTTCTCATACCTTAGTTATGTATAATATAGACCACCAACTTAAATCCAAAACGTTGTAATCAAGAGGTCAATGATTCAATCCTCGAACTAGGCTTTATTCCTGAGTAAAGACTCTGCCTTAAAAAGTTGTCGGGAGACGAAGCACAAATGTCTGCAAATATAGCAAATCATATCTACTCCTAACATATAAAACGATTTTATGAAATGAAATACTTCCTCATCTTGAAATTGCAAGTAATATATATCGCAGGAACATTCTGTTTTGCTGCACAAAATTGTCTACAGAGCTAGAACAGAAAAACTTTGTGCGGCTTTCACAGGTCAAAGTGCTGACAGAATTTTAAAGAGATCACTACCTAACTTGCCTACTTATAGACATATCGCTAGGAAATTTTTTCTTCGCTGAACAAATTGCCATGTAACTTTATGATGATTTCTTTTTAGTGTGTATCTTTACTCTCTGAACATGAAGTAGTTCCTCATTGTCCATATCACTTTTCAGCTTCACCTGAAACTTATAAAAAACTTTAACGTTGATCATGACTTTTTATGTTCTTCGTATATTGACGAATGTCTTAATACTTGGCCAAAACAACCATTGGGACAAGACCTTCAAGATGACCGAGTAGAACCAGACTTTTATTTATAAATGACATTGAATGACTACATGTTTGCTATCAAATATAATAATGGCTATAACTTTAGTATTTATGAATTGATTGTCTCCAAACTTGTACACACAATTTCTAAGGTATGTCTAAGTATTGAATGCTTATAAGACCGATTTTTATCTTCAGCCATAAAAGACATTGATCTTGAAGTTCAAATTATTGAAAATGTATTTTTTTACTCGCTATAACGTTGTTATTTCTGAATGAATTAACTTCATAATCAGAAACAACTTTTTGGACTGGACTTTCTAAACGATTGCACTGACCTTGGTCTTAAACTTTGGATGGCCTTGACCGCCAAGGTCGAATTATTGAATTTCGTTTTTTAGTTAAAATCTGACTTAAACTTTGATATCAGCTGACCAAGATAAATTGACAAAGTGACTTACTTTCTTGTCCTTTGACGTACAGCTATGAAATGTGGGCAATTGGGATAGTTTTAGATAAAAAATTGAATAATGATATCATATTACCTAGATAATTTGAGGAAGTGATCTACTTTCTTGTACCTTAATTTGCAGCTATAAAAATGCCAAGTATGGTAATGATTCGTACTTGGACAAAAGAACAAGTGCGACTAGACCTTCCTATTGAAATTAAAAGAAAACAGGAAAAAACTAATATTGTCTTTATGTTTTCAAGATTTTTAGAAAAAAAGTAAAACAAGGTGAGTGTTTCTCCGCTCGATGGTGGCTGACTTGTTAATTAAAGGCGTCAATTTAAAAACGATATCTATTGTTGTACATACTTTATTCTGACCCTGGGTTTCTTGACTCTAATGGCCAACATCAAAGTAATCATCAAATAAAGTGAGATTAAGATATAATTAACACAAAGGTTTGTTGGTAAAATAAAATATATATATATATATATATATATATATATATTCAGCCGCCATCTTGGTGGCCATTTTGAATTTTGGGAACCACATTGACTTTGAGCTTGGGCTTTCGATGAAATTTGATGGGTAAGATATCAGACTTTTAACATACAAAGTGGTTTGCTTGTAGAATTCTCTGAACGATTCTTGCATTTTACCCTCAGATGGACTCAAACTATATATACCGGAATACGGTATCTAGTGTGGTGCTCAAATCCTTTTTTTAGTCTCACTCATAAAAAAAACATCAAAATTTCAACAACTACATTACCTTTATTTAGAAAGTTCTTACCTGTGTCTCTCTGTCAATTTTTATTCTATGTACATGTAAATTTTTAATATTCCTCGGATTCCCTTTTTTATGACACATAATTACGAATAAATATAATATCAGATCTTACTCACAAAAAATATCCACGCTCTCTTATTTCTAGACGCATTTTTACTTTTTTACTGGTCAATGAACACTACTTTTTCATACACCATACTGTATTGAAAGCTTGTATTAAGTTTCTACGTCATATGTAGTTCACACGATGACATCAATGATATTGAATACATCACACCATTTTGTATGGAAGACAAGTTTCGCCATAATTATTGTGCAACAAGCACACGATCCCTGCAGTTGTGAAGCAAACATTGCGTGTGTTATACATATGAATAATTATGTTACTTATTCATGAGAGCTTGATCTGTGGCATATTTTTATTTATTTTATAGACAACTTAAAAAAAGGTAGGTCTACAGTATGGCTTAATTGGGTTTGTTTTTGTTTTGTTTATTTTTGAAAAATTTCCCGCGGGATTTCCTTTCACATTTTATGTTAAAATAAATTAAAATAAGAGAATTTCGTTCCATTTTTCATTATCCAGCAATAAATGCAGCAAAACAATTTAATCCATATTATCAAAGTCAAGCATTGGATAAAAAGCATCATTCAACAAGACATCCAATGCCGTACGTTTGTAAAGGAAAATTACGACACGCCGCGGTGCATCATAGATAAAATTACCACGGTTAGACGTTCGGTTAGGTAACCGGCGTGGTTAATTTGTTTATACAATTTAAAAAACCGTGCGGTAACCTAACAACGATATATACCGCTGTAATTAATATAACGTGGTATATTTTAACCATCGTTTATACAATTGGCTGCAGGTGGCTATCTACCAAGGAACTGCCAATTCTGGCAGAAACTGGCTGCTATTTATAGATTTTGGAAGTTGATGGCTAGCTGGGCGTATGGTGCCTAGTTTGGCAGTATCGTTATTGTCTTCGATGACGTCACCACCTAGATCGCATTGCAGAAAGTTAGGCAGTGTCAACCGCTATGTTTTAATTGGCAGCTGTTGTTAATTGATGATTAAACGGCTACAACGTAGAAAATAAGTTATTTTAAGTGATGTATTCATCGAACATATCACTAGAATGAAGTTATCTGCATAAAATATGTAAGTGTTGATGATTAAAAGTCGATGTTTAGGCAAGTAGGACATTTAGACCCCTTGACTTCTTGACTCCTTACGATATTAAGCTGAATTCTAGACCCCTTGACATTTATACCCCTTTTTACATGACTTTACGACCCCTAGTGGGTAAGACATTTCGACCCCTATCTCAATTGTTGTACTTGAGAATCACATATACATTGTGCTTCGAGAAATATTTTAAAGCAAATAGCAAATATAATATTTATTTAAAAAAAAAATCCGGTAAAATATTGAAAACTTAAGGTAAAGCAATAATTTAACATTTTATTTTTAATTCGTTTAATGTAATTGTATGTTGCATAGAATTGTAGGATGGCTACATTGCAGTTATTATATATATTTTTTTGTTTGGCATGACATCAAATAAGACCCCTGACTAAAAGTGAAGGAATTATGATTATGATAATAATAAAAATGTGCGAGTTGTGTTTTGCGTATGTATTCAAATCTAAAATTTCTACAAGTTTGTAAAGATTACGTTTATTTTTCTGTGCCACACACATGCATGTTACATGTGTATTGGCGATAAATTAGTTTACACATCTACTTAATTTAAGTTATATATTAAATTGATTTGTCAAAGTAGCGATGAACTTATTTTTATAGATTTACATTATGAATAATTAAAAAAAACAAAATACAAATCATTCAATAAATTGATGTTATTTGAAAACGATCTTCATGTTTTAGATAAATTAAAATATTTTGAGAATTACATGTACTATATTTTACAACTATAACGTAAATTATGGTATGTAGAGTTGTAGTTATATTGACAGAAAAATGATATAGTCTCATCTATTTCAGTCTTATATAATTTGAAACATAAAAAAAGTTTATCTCCAAAATGTTTTATTACATCTCACATTTCATTAACGAATTTTTTCTCAAAGTTCGTCAACTATGAAATGTCTACAATGTAGAAGTAATTGAACTTAATAAGTTTTTACAAAACATTTATGTTTCTGATAATGAGAAAAAACACTTTTGGGTAAGAAAGAGGATTGGGAAAATACCAACCCACGGACAGTCGGTTCAATCGGGAACAAGCCGTGATGATCACCTTCGAGTAGGGACATCCCTATACTTTATCTTACCAAATGATAGATTCTATTTGTGTGCAGCATGGCTTTCACTCCTGTCCGGCTAATCATTCGCCTAAATAATTATCTGCTTTGTAAAAAGTTGTTGTATTAACCTTACTACTCTCGTGAGGTCCTTAATCAAACTTGTATAAATTAAGTATTTCAAATCTTTAAGTTGGCTTTCAAAGATACCAGGTATACATGTTTGTGTTTTTGAGTCAAATCTTACTTAAAGCAAACTAGATGGTTAATGGGATTTTCCATTAATGTGAAAGTTGAATAAAACCACCTGTAGGGTTGTAATAATTGTTTCATTGGTGCTAAACTGTTAAAATTTAATAAGTATAGAAAAGGCTAAACATTTTTTCTTAAATAAAGCCGATTAATGTCAGGCTCTACCCTTTGCAAGGTATTTTGAATTAATAATTTAGAGAATAACAATTTGTTTGCTTGCGTAGTTTTGATAATCGCATCTATAATAAATGAAAATTAACGATTTTTCATATAATTTACAATAAAACTGTGATAATATGTTATGAAGCTAACATGTTGGATAAGTCTCTTCCATATTTTCATAATTTTTCTTTCAACCAGAGTTTTACAATCGAGACAGAAATCAATTAGTCACACATTTGTTAAAAACGTCGTAATCAATTGGTGTTTGTTCTAAGCTAGACACATTTTGATCAAAGGTTGTTTAACTCCTCCAAGGATACTTGATTTAATCAAACAAAAAAGTAGTTTCTATAGCACAACTGTCTACTACTTATATGGTCTCGTTTTGCAATTTATTTGTCACTGTGTCAAACAAGGAACTCATTGATAAACACTCCACGATGAAAACAACAACAATAATTCATACTTGGAAATGTTCCTCCATCATGTCATTGTCATTTTGCAACGTTTGTTAAATCTACAAAACAAAATAAAATGGTCTGCGTAACCGTTGTCTTTCATAACTCTTAATTTGTTTGTTTGTTTCATTTTACGCCCTTTTCCAACAGTATTTCAGTCATATAGGCGGGTAGTTTCCTAACCATCGTTCCTGGAGAGTTACACCAGTACTAGACTACCTTCCTCCGCGCTAAACTACCAAATCAAAACTCTTAAAGTCAGAAATATGAGATAAAAGAGTGGTGTCCCTTTAAAAATGGAGTCATGTTTTCATCTCGCTCCGTAAATAAACTGTTTTTTTTACACTGTTGGACAAGGAATACAATAGGTGACTCATAAAATATTGAAAAGGTATCAAACTTAAACTAAAATGTGTTTGCATTAACAAAAAACAAGTTGATAGGTTGAAATGACTTTTTGAATTTTTTTCCTAAAAGTTCATAAAATAGAACATTGTACACGAGTCACGCTCGAAATACCAAGAAGTACAGGGTGTGCGAAAAGTTGTGAAAGTTATGAGTGACAATAAAAAAAGAAACCGCAGTGCAGTTAGTAGTACTAGTGAAGTCGATTCTAGCATCAATGAATCCCCAGTAATAAACCCTAAGAAGAAACCTAATAAGAAAAATCCTACAAATAATACAGAGCAAGATATCCTAGTAAAAATGTCAGAAAAACATGAACACAAAGAAAGCGAAATGACGCTGCAGACGATCAAACAAGAACTATCTCAAATCAATAAGAAACTTGCAAACGTAATGCAAAAAGACGACGGCTCAATACGTACACTGATTAAAGAAACAATTGCTGAAATGAAAGAAGAACTTCTAAAATCCGTAGATAAAAGAATTGACATTTTGGAATCAAGACTTTTTGATAAGGAGGTAGAGAATGATAAATTAAAAGAAGAAATAAACAAATTAGATAAGAAGGTAGAAATGCAGAATAATGAAAACAAGGCTCTGTGGGCAAAACTTAACAGAACCGAAAGTAAAAGTGAACATTTCTTAAACAAAACAGAACAATACAGCAGACTCAACAATTTAAGAATTAACGGATTAACAGAACTGCTATTTGATAAAGATGGGAAACAGGTAGTACGTAACAAAGATGGAAAGATTAGACCAATAAAACAGAACGACATTAGTGAGACAGAGCCAAAGACGGGCAATGATACACAAGATGATAGTGAAATACTGGGTGACGGTGATGAAAATGAAGACAAAACAAGGAAAACATTAGGTGAAAATGCTGATCAAACCACGGACTATGTAATCGACAAGTTAAACAAATGTATACCGGGTATAAACCTAACAAAAAGTGACATAGATATGTGTCATCGCTTAGGAAAACCAAATAATGGAGGAAAACCAAGACAACTTATCATTAAGTTTACTTCCAGACTTGTACGAAACAAGGTGTTCCGATTGAAAAAAAATCTTCCCAAACCGTTATTCTTAACAGAAGATTTGACTAAATTAACTCACCAAGTTTTTCTGAGTGTTAAATTGAAGCAGCCGGACGAAATCGATAAATGTTGGACGGCAAACGGAGATATATATTACAAAAATAAAGTAGGAAACGTGCATAGAGTTCATAATAGTGACTTCGACATGTGGCTGGACATGCCATGGCCAAAACCAAACAAAGATTATTGAGACCAAAAAAAAAATTTTGGTTCGAAACATTTTTTGAAGTGAACTGTATCGAAATGCGATTTAATATTGCGCATCGTCATATTTTGCGTGAATATCGTGCAGTTATATGCAACTTTTTTACAGTATATTTTTGAATAATAAGAAGAGTATATGCCTACATGACGTTTTTTTTTATAATAAACTTAACTGAAACTACTAATGTTTTACATGACGCTTTCTACAATAATCATGAATGAGATTTGACTTAACTGAGATCTATTTAACTTTTTAATCTAATTCTACTATGTAAAATTTGTTTTTCACATTTAATGACATTATACTTTTTTAAAATTCTTACACGATATAAACATGATAATAATAAACATATACCGCGTGAGATAGGTAGACTATACTTCTACAGTGTACATATTAAAGTAAACATGTATAGATAAAGTAGTTTGTGTATCGCAAAGCGATTAACAAATAAAATAGATAACGATTATGATCGACATATTTGTATACACAAGCAATATGCTACCCACATAGTATACAGTATAGTGTTTGTTTTTTTGTTTTTGTATTAACTGATTGATAAATTGAAACCGACATTCCTATAATTAATATACATTGTGATTGATAAACATGTATTGGTATAAGTAATTTGAATGTTTATGTTTTTACCTGTCACATAGTATTGATCTTATAAATACATGTTTTATAGAAATGTATTAAGATTGGTAATACAAGATTATCTGAGTTTTTGTGTGATCGACATGATTGTATATACAAGCAACATGTAGACTATCTAGTATACAGTACAGTGTTGTATTTTTTGTATAACCTGATTGATAATTGAAACCGATGTTACTATTGTTACTATACATGATGATTGATAAGTATGTATATGTGAAAGTATTTAAATGTATATGATTTTACTTATCAAATAGTATAAATTGGGAGTTTAAATCGTATAAGATTGTTATGTATAATCGTCAAAGTTAAACATGTAAATTTTATTCATTATGTAGAAGTGAGTTGTGTAAGTAGCGTGAATGAATGTGAAAGCATTGATACCTATCAACTATTCATAAATAATGATTATGCTCATCTTTTTTGAAAAATCCTTTACTTTTTTTGTACCTTTTAATTTCGACTTGTTTATTTTTGTCCACTTAATGACAAGTGAAATTAGTATCAATATTTTATGGTATGGTTTAAAAACGAATTTTTGGAAGATATTCATATCTACAATTTCAATGGAAACGGTAATTTCGTCATTAAATGTTAGAGGATTAGGAAATAAACAAAAAAGACAACAACTTTTTGAATGGTTAGACTCTCAACCATGTTCTATATATATGTTGCAAGAAACACATTCTAATAATTATCATTCCGAAATCTGGATAATTCCGAAATCTGGAAAAAAGAATGGAAAGGTGAATCATATTTTAGTGGAAATAAAACAAATAAGGAAGGAGTAGCAATTCTTATAAAAAAAGATAGTAACATAAAAATAGTAAATACAAATGAGTTAATCATTGGTAGATTAATATCAATTGACATAACTATAAACGAAAGAGAATTTACTTTATTAAATATATATGGTCCTAATGATGATAATATCAGTTTATTTGCAACATTAGAAACATTTCTTTTACAGAATAATGATAAAAACATAATCGCCGGTGGCGATTTTAATACAGTAATAGATACAAAAATAGATAAAAAAAATGGACGATATGATACTCATAAAAAATGTAGAGAAAATATAAAATCATTAATAGTCTCATGTAAATTAGTCGATATTTGGCGAATACATCATCCCGATAAAAGGCAATATACGTGGCGTTCAAATGGTAAACCATGCATATTCTGTCGACTAGACTACTTTCTTATATCAGAGAACCTCACTAATATAATTACAAAATCAATAATTACTCCGGGATATAAAACCGACCATTCATTAGTAAAACTTTTCATTGATAATAAAGTGATGGAAAAGGGACCAGGCTATTTTAAACTGAATAATTCAATATTGACAGATAAAGAATATCAGACGGTAGTGAAAAATACAATTAAAATGTTGGTAGAAATTAATAAAAACAGTAACCCTAACACATTATGGGAAATAATAAAAGGCGGAATACGTAATGAAACAATAAAGTATGCAAGCAATAAAAAGAAAAAAGAAAAAAACGAAGAACATAATCTAATAAACGACATTCAAAAACTCGAAAACAAACTGTCAGTTCAAACAGATGATAGAGTCAATGAAGAGCTAAAATCAAAAAAGTTGGACTTAGAAACATTGTATGATAAAAAAATAAATGGTCAAATATTAAGGGCAAAAGCTATTCATATTGAACACAATGAAAAAAACAGTAAATACTTCGCAAATCTCGAGAAAAAACATGCTGAAAAGAAAATTTTACATAAACTTATTAAAGAAACAAAAGAAATAACTGACAGAGAAGAAATTCTTTGTGAAGAAAGACTATTCTATGAAGATTTGTACAAAATAAAATATTCTGAAGCTCCAGAAATAGATTTTTTAAATATATATATAAAAACTTTAACTGAAGTTGAAAAAGACAGTTGTGAAGGAGTTTTAAATGCACATGAAATAAATATAGCTTTAAAAGAAATGCAAAACGATAAAAGCCCAGGCTCTGATGGCTTGACAGTAGAGTTTTATAAAATGTTTTGGGACGACTTAAAAGAATATTTCATAAAATCAATTAATCATTCTTTTGTAATAGGTAACTTAACTACACTTCAAAGACAAGGAATTATATCACTTATACCAAAACCAGACAAGGATCTCACAAATTTATCCAACTGGAGACCAATAAGTTTATTAAATGTTGACTATAAAATTGCCACAAAAACAATTTCTAACCGATTAAAAAAAATTTTACCTTCGATCATAAGCTTTAATCAATCTGGATTTATGAAAAACAGATACATTGGGGAAAACGTTAGACTTATTTTTGAAGTTATTGAACTATTAAAAGAAAGAAATAAACCAGGTTTGTTATTTTTTGCTGATTTTGAAAAGGCATTTGATAGTCTTAGCCACAATTTTATTATATCTGCATTGAGAAAATTTAATTTTGGAAATGATTTAATTCAGTGGGTGAAACTCTTTTACACGAATATTACTAGTATAATAGTCAATAACGGCCATTTTTCAGAAACTTTTAATATAGAGAGAGGTGTGAGACAAGGATGTCCATTATCATCGTCCTTATTTATTATATGTCTTGAAATATTGTCAAATTACATAGAAAATGATCGCGATATCAAGGGAATATATATTGAAGGAAAAGAAATTAAACAAACTTTTTTTGCTGATGATGCATCTTTTATAAATGATGGTACACAAATGTCTTTTGAACGACTCGTCTATGTCTTAAAAAATTTTAGTCTTATATCAGGTCTTAATCTGAATACTAGAAAATCAACAATATTAAGAATTGGATCACTTCGTAATACAAATACAATTTATTGTAAAAAATACAATTTTAAATGGTCATCAGAATCAGCAAAAACATTAGGAGTTACTTTTTCAACAGATAACACAAATATATTAAAAACTAACCTTGAACCAAAACTTGAGGATTTCTACAACTGCTTGAAACAATGGCAACATAGAAAATTAACTTTGATGGGTAAGGTAACTGTTATCAAGACATTTGCACTACCAAAAATAATATATCCTTTTGCGGTGTTAGAAAACCCGCCAGAGTCAAAAATCAAGGAAATTGAAAATGCAATATTTCATTTCATTTGGGAAGGAAAACCAGACAAAATTAAACGAAATGTTATAAAGCAAAATTTTGAGAATGGGGGACTTAAACTTACAGACATATCATATTTTTTAAAATCGTTAAAAGCAAGTTGGATCAAAAGATACTTAGATAAAGAAAATCATAGCTTATGGAAATTATTTGTTAAGAATAAATTATTAAAATATGGAAATGAACTTATTTTTGAATGTAACATTTCAAAACAAGATGCTGATAATCTATTTCCACACAAAAGTTTTATAAATAATATGCTAAATGCATGGATTGAAATAAAAAGTACAGACTTAACAAAAAATATCTCTTATAAAGACATTATTTGGAATAACTCAGATATAAAAATAGATGGTAAACTTGTATTTTATGAAAACTGGTTTATTAAAGGAATTAAATTCGTACAACACTTATTTGATTACAGAACAGGAAAGTTTTATAATTTCGAAGAATTTAAATATTTGTATGACATTAATAATACAGATTTCTTAAAGTATTATATGCTTATTGGAAATATATCTGACACTCTTATCAACAAGTTAAAAAATGCTGAAATTAACACTGTTTCCTCGCAACCTTTTATACAAAATGTTATACAATCCAAATCTGTGAATAAACTTTTATATGATTTGCAAATGAAAAACGGAAAATGTCAAGGGAAAAAAAGTAATGAAACTAAATGGGAAGAAAATATACAAAAGCATATTGACTGGAAAAAGATATATCAACTGCCTTATAAGAGCACATTAGATGTCACATTAAGAAATTTCCAGTATAAATTCCTCCATAGAATTATACCGACTAATACTTTTCTCTTCAAATGCAAACTGTCTGACACAAATTTGTGCGATTTTTGTCATAATAGCATTGAAAATATTGACCACCTCTTCTGGGAATGTACGAAAATACAAACTATTTTGTCAATGCTACACACATGGCTAAACTCAATTGGAATTATGTTTAATCTTTCGAAAGAAATATTATTCTTTGGAGAACTTAAAATTAATCTGCATAGTAACATGATTAATTTCATTCTCATTCTAATGAAATATTACATTTTTAAGACAAAATATCAAAAATATACACCAAGTTTTGAAATATTTAGAAAAATGTTATACAGTAGAATACAAATAGAAGAACAAATTGCTTTATCTAAAGATAAATTGGAAGCGCATAAGACAAAATGGAATATCCTCTGTAATATAAGAATTGTGGATTAAATCAATTGTAAAACAATGCAAAAACCATATCTATAAAAAAAAACTAATAAGATTTGTATAAATCACTATATAAAAAGGGACAAAAACATTTTTTGTGCATGAGAGAGCGTGTGTGAGTGCCTGTGTATGTATGTGTATATGCGTGTGTGCGTGTGTGCATATGTGTGAGTATGTGTATGTGTATTTGTGTATGTATCTGTGTGAGATTGTTTTGTGTGTATGTTTTACATTACTGTTAGAATTGAATAATTATTATAATGGAATATATTATGTTGAATACATGTAACAACAGTATGTTAACTGGAATGTTTTTTGTAATTCATATATGAAAGAACATAATAAATGAAAAAAAAAAAAAAAAAAAGAAATATGTTTAAGAATATGTCCAAATTTTGATATCCTTTTTATTCGGCTAGACTTCTTTTGGTAAAATAATTTAAAAAACAACAGCCTGCACGAATACATTCTAAACGATTGTGAATATATCGTTTGTAAGCGTTGTATGCGACCTCAAGATATAAGGAATAAATGTACGGTTTAGAGGAAAACGACATAGCTACATATACATCGACGGATTCCATGTTTTAAATAAAAGGTAAAAGTATAAATTTAAATGTTTTATATTTGTTTACCCATGGTTACCTAAACTGATTGAAAACTGATTTTGAAAAAGATAAAGAATTTTTGGTTAAATGTCTCGTCTGCAATCGCGGTAGATTTAGAAAAAAAAGAGATTTTTTATGTTAACATGTCCAGATGATTTCATCAGAAAGAAATATGAACATTGACATAATGAAGTATGATTAAAATAATATAAGTTTGTTAAGCAGAAAAATATAGGTTCAAGGAGGCACCAGACAGATTTTTTTCGAAAAAAGTAAATAAACAATCGCTATACAAACGTCTTCGAAATAAATTTTAAATATTGTCGAACAAATTGCGAGGTTAAACTGATTTAATTGATTTCGAGTGTTTACCGTATATACTCTTAAGTTAAGTGAAAAAATGAAATAAATGTCAAGTGAAAGGTAAAACTGATCTAGTTAGGTTTAATGTGTAAATCAATTAATACTGACATCTCAAGGAAAAACGTCAATTCAATATTTTCAATTCAATATTTTATTTGCAATAATCAGCATACAAAATGCCTCTGGCAAAGGTTAACAAACTACAATATATATACAAACACACATGCATCAAATTACATATAATTGCTATACAATTGTTACATCATTGCGAAGCTGATTTGGAGAAACAGTAAAGTAAATGATATGCATTAACTTACATATTAATTTCATTTCTTTTCAAAAATGCTTCATTTAAAAATTTCGATACATTTAGTAAAGTTGACTGTTTTCTACTTGACATTAAACTATAAAATTTAGGTAAAGATGGCCATGCTGTGTTTGGAAATTTTTTTTGCGAATTTCAGAATAATGAGTACAGATTAAAAGAAAGTGGTATTCACTTTCAACAACATGCATTGTACAATTTTCACACAATCTATTCTGTCTATCTATACCTCGATAACGGCCGGTTTCTATAGCTAGATTATGACTGCTTAACCTAAAGGATGCAAACAGTTTCACTAATTTGCCACTATTTATTTTGTTAAGATATTCCTCTGATTCAAATACAGTTTTAAATTGAACATAATAAGATAATTTCGGCAAATTATTGATTGTCGTATGCCAATGTTGGATAAATTGATCTCTCAATCTTCGTGACAAAGTAGGAAAATATTTTACATCTTTATTAAAATTATCCCATATATCATTTAAACCAAGATTATACAATAGTTTTTTTTACAGAGAGAGCCCAATTTTGATCATTATTACTATTACACGCAGTAGAAAATAACTTACACAATAATGACTCTGGGTTTTATTTTAATTTAGTGTAATATTTTAGAGATTTGTCTTGGCATATAACTGATAAGGGGAATCTCCCTAATTCACCTATAACAGCGTAATTTGGAGTCTGCAATTTCACACCTAATATGGTTTTGCAAAATTTTATGTGAATCTTATCAACCTCTTAAGGACAATATATTCCCCAAACTTCCGCAGAATAAAGCAAAATTGGTGCAACTAGGGAATCAAACAATTTAAGTTTCGTTATAATATCGACATGTATTCTTGTAAAAAGACTTAACAAATTATACATTGCCTTTAAAGCCTGCTCAGAAAGAATTTTTGCTGTTTTAGCAATGTTACCATTTGAAACAAAAGTCACTCCTAGATAACAGAAACTGTCTACAATATCAATAACATTATCATCAATGTAAAATTGTCTTTGCTCTCGAGATTTACGTTTTTCAAAAAAACAAATTTTGGTCTTCTTTATATTTATCTTAAGACCCCATTGTTCGGAATATTTATATACATAGTTAAGGTGATTCTGTAAAGTATTAGGATCGGTAGAAAATACAACCATATCATCTGCAAAAAGCAACATAAATACACATAATTGGTTACGCTCATGGTCTGATAAACTATTAAGGTTAATGTTTTTGCATACATCATTTATGAAGAGTAAAAACATTATCGGTGAAAGTGGCTCTCCTTGTTTCAATCCAATTGATATATGGAAAAAGTCTGAAAATTTACAAGCATTTTTAACACATGACGAAACTTTTTCATATATTGCTTTTATCATATTCACCATTTTACTGCTAATTCCCTCTTTTAACAATTTAACAAATAATGCTTCTCTATTAACTGTATCGAAGGCTTTTTCGTAGTCTATAAAAGCACAATACAATTTCTTTTTATCATGTAACACTTTTTGGATAATACAATGTAATAAAAATATACACTTGGTTGTGCTTTTTTATCTCTGAAACCAAACTGATTTTCACAAAATATATCTTCTGTCTCGCACCATTTGTTTATTCTGTTTCTCAAAACAAGGGAAAAAAGTTTAGCCATGCTATTCACAAGAGTAATACCCCTGTAATTACTAGGATCGGATTTATCACCCTTTTTGTAAATTGGGACAATTATCCCCTTGGTCCAAGAATCAGTCAAAATATCGTGATTTTTCCATTGCATAATCAACTTCGTAACTAACGCTATAGCCGATATAGATAGGAATAATTAACAAGGCCATGTGTCACAAAAGTGGTCCTGAAAGATCCCGGTATTCAGTATACCAGGGTTTCTATATCAGTTTTCGTCAATAAATAGGCTCAAATCAAAATTTCCAGCTAAACTTTTAATCGATAATTTGGTCATCATAAAAATGATATTATTAATCTCATATATTTTTTAGTTCCGCAATGAAAATTACTACAAATATCAAAACAAAATGTTTAATACGATCCTGGAATACGTAAGTTTATTACCAGAATTCGTGATATTGTCCTGTACAATCACGTGATACTAGACAAAAACCCTTTTCACAGGCAGAAAATTGACATTTGTTTTCCCAAAAACTAAAACCAGTGTTCCTATTAAGGAAATCTAAACATATCTTCATATATATAAAAGTTCTTAAAATATAAAACACTTATAGGAAAAGAGTCAAAAGCAAATCAAATGATTCTAAATTTAGAAATTCCATTTGTTTTTTAACCCTTAAATGGGTTTATAATCCAGGGGTCAATAAATGTGTGCAAATCTAGCAATTCCTGTATCTCTCTAAGATATTAAACGGCAAATATATAAGGTAAAGTAGCTAAATACTTCCTTGAAATTGCCAGTAGTGTGTATCTCAGGAACATTATGTTTTGCTGCCCAAAATTGCCTATAGAGCTAAAATAAAATAAAAACCTTGTCAGGCTTTCATTTGTTAAACGGTTTGTAGGATTTCCACGAAACTTCACAGGAGTGATCAGACTTCTTGTGCAAGTCTCGCTAGAAGGCTAAGATAAGCTGAACAAAATTGCGATGATTATTTCATTTAAATGTGTAAAGACCTCTGATAGTAAACACCTGAAGTATTTCCTCATTTTCCACATAACTATTCAGCTTCAACTTCAGCAATAATACCCGTTATATTTAACTGCAACCTATGGTTTTACTTTGATCTTGCGTACTTTTCCGCTGTTCCATTCTTATAGTACATAGGGGGACAAATGTTTTTGTGACAAAAACCTCTTCTAGTTTGCGATAGTGATTACTGTGAAGGCGGAAAAGTCTGTAAAAATTCAGTCCTTTACAGCTCGACTTCTTTTTCTAAGAAAACAAAATACATGTATTGTTACACTAATGGTGGCTTTCCCGTTGCCGTCCGAAAACATCAACCTTGATGCCATTAACCGTGATGCCATATCAATAGTGCTTACATCTTCAAAAGGTTATTTTACAATATACATGCACGTTCTGATCTCAATTACTATGATTTAAACATGTTCTGCCTTTTTTTGCTGAATACCATACCTTGAAAACATAACTTTTAAAAGGTTACTAAAGAAAATTCTTCATTTAAAATTAATAAATTGTATCATGTATTGTTTGTTCTTTGAGTTCGTTGATTTTAACACATCTAGTATACATTATAATATTTCTAAAGATGTTTTAATTAAAGAAAAGAAACAATAGGTTTCTTTCCTTAGGGATTCTGCGTTTTCTCTATTTTATGGTCGCATCAGTATTATTTGTGCCGTGTGGCGGCTGTAAAAAGTCTCCCAATACATTTTATTAAATATGTTATATTTTCAATCATTGAAAATCGTTCTGCACGACATTATTGTTGTGTATACATGCTCTGTTGTATTTTTAGTTTCTTCTTTCGGGCCTTTTCAACTTAGGTATTTCCAGTATTTCCACTTAAACACTGTAAAATCACCTAAGGATATGTTGCCTGCTATTTAAATTGTCTTTTGACGTCTTGTCTGCAATATGCAGGCTTCAAAACCTCAGACCCCCTTTCAAAATTCCATTTTATCTAGTACTGCCCATTTTTTTCTTGTTAAGGACACACGCATTCTGTTTTTTTGGGAACCATATGCAGCTTTTCATGGAACTGACACTACTGTGTCATATGAAGGTTCCCTGATTACAGCCGTATGAACACATCTGCAGATGTTTCTAAATTCAAAATTTTCACCATTGTCGTGTTTAAATGTTGAATCTTGCTGAAGCCGATGCTAGGGGGCGTGAACGGTGACTTGCGCTTTTTAGTGCCGTTTATAAACAGGCTCAATCAAACAGAGTCTGCAACATTTTACAATTGTGTTGGGCTTTCTTTAGGGATTCTGTTTTTTTTCTATTTCATTGTCACATCCGTGTTATTTCTGCCGTGTGACGGCGGTAAAAAGTATCCCCGTCCATTAAATCAATGATGCTTTATTTTGTTTTGTTGTGTTCACATTTTAGATGGTATTTTGGCTTCTTCTATTTGGTTTATTTCATCTTGGGCGGTTCCAATATTCCTACTTGAATACTGTATAATCATCCTAAGGATATGTGTTGGGCTTTCTTTGGGAATTCTGTTTTTCTCTATTTAAAATGATTATAAATATTCTTGTTCATATCAGTTGAGACAATATTAATGTAAAAGTATGTTGAAAGTTTAAATAATGTTATAGGAAAGAACGTTTAAGTTTTGTTAAAATATGACTGTATAACTGTCTAAAGATAATTAAAAAAAATAACAAAGTACAATTACAATATGTTTAATGTCTTTTCTGTTATATATTTATAACCCCAAAAACGAAGTTTGGGGGGGGGGGGGGTATATAGGAGTCACCCGGTGGTTGGTCGGTCGGTCGGTTGGTTGGTCGGTCGGTCGGTCGGTCGGTCGGTCCAGACGTCCGTTGCATTTTCCTTGTCCGGAGCATAACTTGAAAACTAATGGTTGGAATTCAATATAACTACATACAATAGTCAAGCACATTGAGAGGAAGTGCAGTGCATAAGAACCATAACTCTATTTTGACTAATTACAGAGTTATTGCCCTTTGTTACTTTTCCTTGTCCGGGGCATAACTTGAAAACTACTGGTTGGAATTCAAAACAACTTCATTCAATTGTCAAACACAATAAGGGGAAGTGCAGTGCACAAGAACCATAACTCTATCTAAAGTAATTACAGAGTTATTGTCCTTTGTTGCTTTTCAATTGCCTTCTTTTTTTTGTCCGGAGCATAACTTGAAGACTAATGGTTGGAATTCAATATTACTACATACAATGGTCAAGCACATTGAGAGGAAGTGCAGTGCATAAGAACCATAACTTTATCTAAAGTAATTACAGAGTTATTGCCCTTTATTACTTTTCCATTGCTTTCTTTTGTCCGGACCATAACTTGAAGACTATTTGTTGGAATTCATTATAACTTCATACAATAGTCCAGCACATTGAAAGGAAGTGCAGTGCACAAGAACCATAACTCCATTTTGACTAATTACAGAGTTACTGCCCTTTATTTCTTTTCCTTGTCCAGAGCATGACTTGAAAACTACTGGTTGGAATTCAAAACAACTTCATACAATGGTCATGCACAATAAGGGGAAGTGCAGTGCACAAGAACCATAACTCCATCTTGACTAATTACAGAGTTATTGCCCTTTGTTACTTTTCCATTGCCTTCTTTTGTCCGGACCATAACTTGAAGACTTATTGTTGGAATTCATTATAACTTTATACAACGGTCAAGCACATTGAGAGGAAGTACAGTGCATAAGAACCCTAACTCCATCTTGACTAATTACAGAGTTATTGCCCTTTGTTACTTTTCCTTGTCCAGAGCATAACTTGAAAACTACTGTTTGGAATTCAGTACAACTTCATACAGTTGTCAAGGACATTCAAAGGAAGTGCAGTGCACAAGAGCCATAACTCCATTTTGACAAAATACAGAGTTACTGCCCTTTGATACTTTTCCTTATCCGGAGCATAACTTAAAACGTACTGGTTGGAATTCAAAACAACTTCATACAATGGTCAAGCACAATAAGAGGAAGTGCAGTGCACAAGAACTATAACTCTATTTTCAGTATTTATAGAGTTATTACCCTTGTTACGAGCCAGACGTAACGAGAAAGAAAAGCCAGCAACAAACTTGTAACAATAACAAATTTATTACAGAACAATTATTAAAGAAAAATCAAAATAACAAATTATGTGTACAAATACCTGAATTCCAAATAAAAATATAAATTACAAATGTCTAGTCTGATCCTGGAATGATCCTTTTTGAATAGCACAGTTAAATCCAAGTTAAATCCAAGAACACTTTAGAATAAATTCCCACAATAAAATCCACAAGAATAATTTTAACTATTTTAAAATAATCCAAGCTCCAATAAATCACTTAATTTCCAAGTTGAATAATACTCCAAATATATTGATGTCTTAAAAGGTAACTGATGACTTAAAAGATCACTGATGACTTAAAGGGTAATACGAAAGAAAAATGTCTTCTATATATATTAAGCTTAGAAGTTTCTAGAATAGTCTTCCATTTACTACAGTTATAATAATCTAGCAACTTCAACAATAAAGATAATTCCAGAAGTTTCTATCTAAATATAATGCATGAGTTTTCTACAACAGTTAAGAAAGTTCTAGTACATACATGTAGTTAATGTTCTAAAAATAGAACAATGATAATATTGGAAATACCAACTGGTCAGATATAAATTATATACATGTAATATGTTGCATACATAACACCCTTTGTTCTTTTTCTTTGTCTTTCTGGACTTATTACAGAGTAATTCAATTAAACTTCATCAATGGCCAACCACATTGAAAGGAAATGCAATATACATGAACCACAATTATCTTTAATTGCCCACAACCATAACTCTATGTTTCAATTCTTTTACAAGGTATTCTGTTACTAGTAACATCCTCATTTCCGAAGCAGACTTGTGGGGGTATTAATCACATTTAGTGATAGTTCTAGTTTGTAATGATGTGTTTTTCAATTATTCTCAATTTGCTTGAAATAATGGTTTATGTTACAACGAGTATTGTTCACTTTAGAAAACATCTAGAAAATAAATTAGAACTGTAAGATAAGATTTACGACTATCATTATTTTACGTTACATGTATTGACAAATAAATCTCATTCAAAGTTTCACAAGTTATTATACTATTCACTGTTAATGGCACGTACTTTGTATTCAATGTTTTATGTATTATGATTTTAAACAAACAAACAGAAAATCAAGTAAATGGTTATAACATTTTAAAATAAAATACAACGTCGATTGTTGACGTGGCAGAGATAAAACTCTCCTAACTTCTTACCATATCTGAAACCGACTTAGCATTTTGAAAAGGTAATTACTTGTTTTTTTTCTTTTAACCGGTAGTTTCAATGAATTATATTTTTTGAATATTTAACTTAAGTATCATAATACTAGGGATGACCCAACATCACCTAGAATTTGTTTAAATTTCTGAAAAATTTCATGTTTTCTTTATCATATTTACACCTGGGCAAAGATAATGATTAATATATCTAATTGCAAAATATAATTGATTTAATGTCATCCAGTATCATTTCAGGCCGACTGAAATAACCATGGCAACGTCATAGCGACAAAGCTCAAAAAGTGACATACTTTAACAACCTAATAAACCAAAGCGCATAATACAATAATGGATCTTATTTAATTATGCTGCGGCTCGGTGTAAAAAAAATCTTCAAAAAGTAATGCTTATATTTCACATTTGATTGGTTTGTTATCAAGTATTAACGATTTATATTTGCAATTATTTATTCTAAAACGTCGTCATTAAGGCGTCCGGAAAACGGCACTTTCACAAACATTTGACAGCAGTTCGAATAGTCTCTCTTATAAACATATAATACATACGGAAGCGTCCTGGTGCCAATTTAACATGTTCTATAAAAAAAGATATATCCTATGTAGGAGATGAAAAAAGCATAAAAAGGAGTTAATAACTCCTAGGTAGGAGATAAAAAACCTAATTAGGATTTTATAACTCCTACGTAGAACTTTAAAACTTCTACGTCGAACTTTATTAGTCCTACGTGGGACTTTATTAGTCCTACGTAGGACTTTATAACTCCTACATAGGAGATAAAAAGGCCTATTTAGGATTTTATAACTCCTGCGTATGACTATTAAAGTCATACGTAGGACTTCATAACTCCTACGTAGAATAAATCACAGTGCTGAAAGCACCGAGTCCAACTGAAATGTTACAAATGTATGCTAGAGTACAACCTAGCATAGCATATTATGTAGGAAAATAAATTATATTTGTCAAATTGTAATAGTGGCAAGCCACTTTAGTAAATACCCTTATTCTGTAGCCAGAGATGATCTTGAGCGAACTAATCAGAACTCAATTATCTGAATTATTTTTAGCAATACAACTAGTTCCGAACATATTAAAATGTCATTCTCTACATATATTAAATGATGATATCTTTATTACGTGCGTTAGTTATGTTGATTATACAAAAATGCATGGGTAAAGCTTCGTTCAAAGTAGGATATAATTAATTTTGAAAGTTATGCATGCATATTGCTTCGCAAATTGCAACTTTTTCGAGCAGAAACAATACATTTCATCACCCCCCTCTCCCCCCTCTCTTGTCCTATAAGGATTAAATTATGCGAAATGGCTGAAAATGGATAAATTGCTCGTTTAATTCAACTTGTTTGATACGTATTGAATGACAAGAACTAAGACCGATTAATCCAAGGTCAAGGTCACACTGATATATTAAAGGTTAGCAGTTAGAATAAAAGTTCTTTTTCGGTTCCATAACTCATGCATAGTCAGCCAGCAATATGTAAATCATAATGAGTCCTAGTTATTGTTATAAACAATGGTTACTTTGACAATATAAATAACTTTTAATTATGGTTATAATTAATGAATTTTATGTTTCCAGATTTATTCTCAACTAAGCAAAGAAATGTGTGTTCTGTCATTTTAGATTAAGGTTTTGTGAATATTAAAAAAATGTTTTATCAATCACCGCCCGTCTGTTGTCTTACTTTAAACATTTTTGTTGCAAAAGCCGTTTACAAAATACCAACTATCCCGTCATTTCATAACATCTTTAATCATATTATTCGGTGTCCTAACATATATTGTAAGGGAATCCGTGTTTTGCAGACACATTTGATAGTTTATAGATAGTAAGTCAATTACATCTTAGGTTTTGAATATCATGTTTATACAAGTACACGTTAAATGTTTTGATAGTTGCGTACTATATGAACTTTAACATAATCTTAATTTGTTTTATATTTATAACCCTCATAACTATATATGATTTGTTATGAACAAATATGCAACCACTTTGTTGCCTTGATTGGTTTTGAACAAATATGCAACAAATGCGTTGCCATAATGAAATTGATTTATTCAATACTTTTTAATAAAAGCGATATTACACTAGTGTAATTACACTTTGACGTGACGTATACATATCTTTACACATAGCGTTAAAGCTCGCTAATGTTAGCATTACATTATAGGCGCTTCATTGAAAAAAAATCTGTTTTAAATAGTTTACCATTATAATCTTATTATGTGATAAATAAAATATTATATTCTTGTAGATTCAATACTAAAGTTATTGAACTAGTTGAATAAAACAATATTATGCTCGCCAGAGGCTCGCATTATATAATTTTATTCAACTCATTCTTTACATTTTGCATTAAACATTTAGTATTAAAGTTAATTTTATTACCATTAAAGTGGTAATTATCCATGCGTTGTAATATTACCACGCGTGTGATAATTACGTGACACCGGATACAACACTGTTGTCATTGATATTGTTTTCAAGAAGACTCGTATTGCATGTATAAAATAATCTGAGATCTCTAACATTGATATCATTTGGCAAAATGGATACACGAAATAGAAAATCTAAATTATCAAATATTTATATTAATTTAAAACTGTTGTTAAGATGTGAAAAGAATTACTCTCTACCTATAATTTTTACGACCAAGTCTCAAGCTCATTTGAGGTGTTATTCACACTGATAAACGTAGGAATTTAATTCTTATTTACAAAGTTTTAACACTTACACTGCATTACGACAATAGTCTGTTTAAAGTGATAAGCCTCCAGACAAAAATACAAAGTAAAACAATACCATTAGACTATAGATTCACGGATTGCAAGATCAGACTCTAGTTTCGGATATAGAAAATAACGAATTTAATTTATGATACATTAACCTCTACTTTTCTTAGAGAAAATATATATTAAGTATCAATTGAATTTACTTCATATGTTATTGAAAACGACATGTGGGTTTAAAATTAATTATAAGAATATTTATTTAACTATATCCTTAACTATTATATCATGGTAAGGGCATGCTTATAAAATAAAATGTTAAAAAATGTGTTATTTATTTGTAACAATTCCAATCGTTTAAAGTAATAGCCACCCTGTTAGCTCAAGATGAAGCGCATCGGATTAGTAATCCAGGGTTCCTGTGTCAATCCTCGGGCTAGGCGAAATTTCTCCGAAAATAGAAAATAAAAAAAGAAAACAGTATGGTTGCTGATTTGTGCCCTTCATGTTTTCGTCCCGCGACCCCGCCAAGCGAAAAGTCGAGAATTAACAAGTTACAATGGCGAGGGCAGCGAAAACACGCTAATTAGCGAGAGCGCAGGTCTAGGTTAAATCAATAAATTAAGAAATAAAGCGGCGTAGTGAAAACACGCTTATTAGCGCCCCGATAATTAGCGTGTATTCGCTCCGCGCCCCCGCCATTTTAACTTGTTAATTTTCGACTTTTTGCTTCACGGGTTGCGGGACGAAAACACGCTAATAAGCGAGATCTCGCAGCGAAGTTTTATTTAAAGAACTTTGCCCGCAGCCCTGCTGATTTTCGTGTTTTCGTCCCACCACCACGCCGTTTTATTTCTTAAGTCTCGCTCCGCATTCCCGCGGGGCTAAGTTTTGTTAATTAAACTTTCACCGCGCCATCGCTAATGTATGTCTTTTCGCTGCGCGCCCCCGCCGTTTTAACATGTTAATTATCGACTTTTTGCTTGGCGGAGTCGCTGGGCGAAAACACGAATGGCACAAATAAGCCACCATAAAACAGAGCGAAGTGAAATTACTGATACCAATAAGTAAAAAGCTACATTACAAGTTCAATGTACTACATTTACTCAGTGAGATTTACCATATAATATTATATATATTTTAAGGATTATCAGTTCTTTAACCCAGCCAGTTTAATGTTTGGGCTATGACTTTATTTTTTAAGCACGTCACATGTTATGGAAAATAATATTTTTGACTGTTTTTTGTTAACTCACCGTAGGAACGTGATACGGTATCACACTTCTTACTTTCAGTTCGTACAAGATGGTATTCGTACAAGATGGTAGACCATTCGCCTTTGAAATTCCTCAGCAATGTAACAAAATACTTAGAGCTTTGGTAATTATTATTGCTGGCGTGAGGTTTCATATCAAAGATGTATATTAAGAATTCAAATCTTTTAATATGTTGTACAGATACCAGGGAAACATGTTTATGTTTTTGAACCAATCTGTACTTTATTGAGGCTGTATAGTAAATGGGAATCTACATAAATGAATCCAACCGTGTTTTTGATTGTGGTAATTGTCAAAATAGTACTCAATGTTACAATTTACTGAAAAGTAACAAGGAATGAGCTTCATGTGATTCATATTAAAAGTTTGACGATCTTTTATGGAACAAACATGTATAATAAGTCTCTTCCATATCTTCATGATTTGTCTTTTAATCAGAGTTATACAGTCGATACGGAAATCAACTTTTCACACATATTATTACAACTTACGAAACAAAATGTTGTGGGCTTGATGCATTTAGGTAAAATGTTGTTTATTTTTTCCCAAGGATACATTATTCAACTTAAGAGAATTAGTTTTTAGACCACAACTGTCTACCTGTATGTTTTTGCAATTCGTTTGTGTCAAACAAGTGACTCACTAATAAACACTCGATGATGGAATGCATATAGTTCGTGTTTGGAATGTGTGCTCAATTTATTCCGTTCCAAAATAATTTTGCAATTTTTGTTGATTCTACAGACATTTTTGATTTCGTTTTAATAATGGTTTGTGCAACGGTTGTCTTTCATTACCCTTTAAGACAGAAATCAATAAGACACAAAATTAAGCACGGACACATAATACTAGTTTGATTATGATTTTATTCATTGTAAAGATACATGTACTGTACATTATAACATACTGATATTTTTAACAAAATAAATTTAATATATTTTTGTTTTGATCAAAGCTTATTTCTTAAGAGATTCTACCCTATTTAAACACACTATGATACTTCAAAATCTAAAGTATTGTTGTTTTTTTTAATTATTTAGATAGAGAGCCTGTGACCAACGCAAATTGTATTGAAATACCTTTCATTTAAAGACAAGTATGCAGTCAATTCGTTTTTTTCCCCATTTCATATGTGGAATAAGTTGTATATAACGTTGTATCAGAATAGAATATCACAATATATCGTTTTAATTCGCTTGATTAACAGGTTTTTTTTCTAGTTTCCACTTATGTTAAATCATTTATCAGAAATTGAAACGTGAACTGAAATGCATTGTTTGTTTATATGATTCTGGATTCGTTAGGTAGTAGCTTCTAGCCATCTACTCAATCCTTTTAGCATTTTATTGTTATATATTGTGTATAAATATTATATATATATATATATATATATATATATATATATATATATAATATATATATATATATATATATATATATATATATATATATATATATATATATATATATATATATATATATATATATATATATTTGACTGAAATAAAATATTGTTTAAACCAAGTAGTAGTATATAATTCTTTATTTATATTATTTCAGATAAAGATATTGGAGGAATCGGTAAGATAGAGTTTAATGATGTCTAACATTGCCAGTTTTTTTAATTGAAATATAAATTAAAATTAGAATTGTTTGGTAGGTTTGTTAAGAAAAGAAAATATCGCATCTTTAAATGACTACTCAGATTTTTGTTTCATATCATTTGAAAAAATATTCAATATCAAAATAGTCGGAGCTGGATTGCTTTAATTAATTCATCCTTAACCAGATAAAATTGATTTGATACAAGTTATCATCAGGTTCAATTTCATTTCAAATTGGCTATCAATTCTAGTTCAGCAGCAAACAACATACATTGCTTATTATAATCCATAGTCATATTTCATTTTAAAGGAATAATGATATCATGCAATTTATCTTAAGTTCATATAACATTTATTTTATTTATCAAAATACGCATTGTAAAATTTCTAGAGTTAATAATTAAATAATTGAGCATAGTTTTGCATGTTTTCACTTTAATTCTAAACTTTCAACTCTTAAAGCTATACATACTTCAAAAAAGTAACGAAACTACAATCCAAAATAACAATGAGCTATAATTTTAAAATCATTTCCTAATTATGATAGATATATTGCCTGAAATTGATAATATTTGTGGGATTTGTCTCATCTTTTTCTATATATTTCTCCTTATTTCAGTTAATAACAGAGGATATGAGAACATTTTGATTTTGCATGTTTACATTCATTTTTATGAAATAAAGAAATGATAAAGATGTATTAGAAAATTACAATTTGTATGCAATTGCGAGTTTACTTATATAAATTAATGATATTTAAGTGTTTATTTTTTATTTCTATGAATATCACTTGTATCAGTCTTGTGCAGGATTAGTCACAAAAGAATAATTTACAACATAATGGTTTGTAACACCCGAGCTGTTTCTGCGTCAAATGACCTAAATTATGTGAGTGCGCGTTATACCAAACAAACTTAAATTATAAAATGACAAATCATATCATAACATAGATTTATTGAGCATAATACTCTTTTACAAAGTATATAAAAAAAGATGTTTTTGTGGCAAGCACATGAAAACTGTTAAAAAAGAAAAAATGACTTTAAGAATGCATAGTATTTTGCATATTTTAACAAATTTCAGGGTATTTATTCTGTTATGTCAGGTTTTGTTTTCACACTAAGAGTGTACAGTATTATATAGGGGTATATGAACAAATTATGAAATTACTATTCTACTGGCAAAAAAAACATGTATATATTTCGCTAGATTACAAATAAACTAGATCAACTAATTTTATAATAAATTTGTGTATCAATGGCCAATGACAAATACTGCCGAAAGCACTTTGTTCGCGGTATTTAGGACATTTAGGACTTATTAAAATAAAGTGTAATTCAGTTTCTACTTTTCTTATATTACACGATTTACAAACCTTTCTTTTTGCGCAATATTCTCGTAACGTCTGGTTTCTATGAATAAATTGTTGACGATGTTCTATGTTTTGATAGTGAAACCCTAAACTTGTTCTCTTTAATGTACTTTAAATAATTTTGAAAATTTCTTTTAAATATACAGTAAGATTGAAGGTTTAACGTTTTATTTACGCCTAAGTACCAGCTTTGATATGATAAGTGAAGAGTCACAGAACAGAATTGCTAATCACTGCATATACACGAACATTAACAGGAAACGTACATTTTAAGACATATTATATGGAAACATTCAGAATTGCTTACGTTTATATCCAATAACATGATTTGCTGAGATTTGGAACACTTCACCATATTTTTTTCCCATTTTTCTAAAAGCCAATCATTATATAAATCATGAGATGATTTAGCTATTTAGGTATTATGCCAATACGGACCGTTCTGAATCTTTAGGACCACCATAATCCACGGTTGTGTTGTTCCGATATCTCAAGATTAATCTCAAGATTAAAATTTTGTCTGGTTTTCTCTTAAGTTAGGCTCATATAAAATTACACATATAACGAAACTTCATGTAAACGCTTCCTTTCGGGAGCATATGTCATTTTCAGCGACAGCTCTTTTTAAACTTTTTCTTCTTTGTAACAGTATATTGTATTTATATATTAACTGTAGACTAAGGATAAGATGTTTATTGTTGTCATTCACATCCTATATGACAATGTTCGTAAGTCTGGCATCTTAATAACAATAGTAAGCTCCTCTTTAGTCTGAGAATTTTATTTTTAGAAATGTTATTCTGGTTACAACATGGGGTGTTTAAAGATTTTTCCTCTGCCTGTCAGTTAGTCTGTCCTACCGTTCCAAAAACTGTTTCCTGATATCACTTATAAAGAACTTTTCTAACAAATTACCTAAAAAAGGGAATAGTTAAATATTTAGTTATATATATTCATTCTGAGAAAAGTTGATCTTTTAATTATCATTTGTATACAAATAATATCATTATAAAACAGGGAAACTTAACACATTTTATGATACAGACAACTTAGAAAGCTAAAGATTTAAGCTCATTCGTGTCTTACACTTTGGCGTAATTAATTGGCCATGACCCATCAGAATGTTGCTTGGATTCTAACAGGATAGAGACTTTCGACTTGCATGCAATTACTTGTTTTCAATTTTTCAAAGTGATATCCCTTTTCAAGCATATAATGACAGAACATATTAACCTGAAAATGTTCATACATTTAAAACACATGTTTTTAAGACAAATTTTGGTGTTAGTACGAACATAAAACATTTAAGATTATATTTTGAACATGAAGTTATAATTTTGTTAAATATGCCTTTAATAAGAGTTAATAAGATGTTGGAACATAAAAGACAACACAAACAACAAATCTAAAATAAATCTTGAAAAAAATTGATGACTACATTATGAATGAACTGCAAAGTTTCAAACGGTCCTCTAAATGACGAGTAAGCTTTTTCCGATGGAAAGGCTTATTATCTGGCAACCTACAGACAGTTTTTCTGTTCCATGATTCCTAATCTGCATTAAATTAAAACTATGAAAAATATATATTTTATGGAAAAATCATTGTACGAGTTAAACGTTATCAAGATTATTTCAAATAGCACCCATATAAAAGGGGAATATTTTTTCTGTGGCTTTTGTGCATGTAAAATATACATAAAGTATTGATACTCTGGTTTATGGCAATGTTTCTGCATTTCAGAAGAATAAGTTTGGACGGTTAATTTCGTATAATAACTAGAAAAACAACAACAAAACATTTTGGTAGTAGTATTATGCGTTTGTTCCGAAAAAAGAAGCACAAGCATGATACAAGCATCATTCCTAAAATATTCACATATCATTTTGTCATAAGATCATCTTAAACTTGAATAAACTTCTTTAATGATAAATATCATCGATATATTTAAACCCTGCTTATAATTCTGGAACACAGTTTTCAGTAAGATGTTTACAACTGTACAGGATTGTACATGTTTTAAATTCGAGTCTGTTAATAATATTTTAAGCACGAGAAACAGTTATTTTGAGAGTAGATGAAATCTTGATTTCTAACAAGTTATTCTATTTCATAGCTGCATAATATAACTCTACTGTAAACAAAAAACTTATCATAGGCAAGCTTTTCTAAAAATATGATACTGTAATTTTTACCTGCGTTCCATATCATGACTTACCTTTTTTCTATATGTTTGTATGAATAAGAGGTGGAGGACAAACAATTTTTCTTTGAATTATCACATAAACGTACACTTAATTTCACAATTGCATCTGTACACTGCCATACTATTTTTAATTATCTACAAGCTTTTTCTCTGATAAGTTGAGTGTGTCTATAAATTGTGTTGTTTAGATTTAGATTATTTTATTACATTTTGACATATTGACACTCAATTATGTCAGATAACACTTTGAAACATTATACTTTACTGGACATTTTTCCCTTTTTGTAAAACTAAATAATTTAATACCGACTTCTTATTTCAGGATTATGACTCGGTTTACGAGGTGGTAAGGATATTTTACATCTGATTAAAAAAACCAACATTTCTTTACCTCTAAATTTGGTGTAACAATAATTTCCGTGCTCACGCATGTATACATTTTTACAGTTTGCTAATGTTTGTCTGCCAATGAAATCGCTCTATTTTGTTTAAAACTTTTGGACTTTAACGTTCTGGGCAGGGAATTTGGCCAGAAGGATTAAAAACATTAATATACATATGCAATGAATCCACAGAAACATGTTTAAATCATGAACTTAAAAATAAAATCCATCAAAAAACTGATTGATATATCAGTAATTATATTAAGTACACCCGATTTTTTAATATGCCCATCACAAATCTTTCACAATAAATGGCTGTGTTCCTTACATAAATATTGTCAACGGGATAAAAAATACACGTGTTATTATATGAATATTGCACAATGTAGCCTGGGATTCAGGCATTGATATATTTTGCTTATTCATAACATACGCGCATCATACTCGATCGTCATAGATAACACAACATCTCTGGTTTTGATAGTATCAACGCCTGGGGAAACCTGCGGGGTTTCCCATGTAATTATCGACTAATGATAATCCTATTAATAGACCGATTAGCACGTGACCAACAAATTACATGACAAAATCGAAATCGAGGCGAGGATGATGAATGTTGAAAATTTGACGCAATTTAATATTATAAATTGCGTCCAGCACAATTCTCTGACGCTCACAAACTTTATCCAATTTATCTAATCAAACCTGTTGATCAAATTCACTCATCATGCAATAAACTTTGTCAACAAGTGTTAGTTTTTAATCGGAAAAGGTGTTTTGAAAGCGAGGCTCCGTAACTGTTCGTTGAGCTTCGGGTCACTTCGAGGAAATTCCGTTTCTATTTTTAGAAACTAGTTTGTCGTTGCATGAGTTATCGTTCTTTTAATAACACCCGTAATTTTCGGGGTGTATACTAGGTGGCGCTTCGATCGAAAATCGTATTTCCCCAGGCTGTCGATTTGCCAAACAGAAGCACATAAAAAATCGACAGACTGGAACCCAGGCTATGCACAATGCTGCCATATCATATTTTAATAACTATTACAATAAAGTTTAAAATCAATTCAGAAAAAATCCTACATCACTTTTATTTAACAATTTTTTTATTTTGCATACATTTTCCATAGCGACATAGCAATTATATAACTGCTTTACAAATACCTACATGTATGTACATTTGAGGTTGCAACACACTTTTTGTTTTTATCTTAACTTTATTCAACTTTCTCCATAAAAGTATACAGTAATTTCCTTGCTTTTATGATAAAACTTCTGGCATTAAAAGGATCAAAATGTTATGCGCTACTTAAATGTTATGTGTAGTTATGTGGCAGAGTGGTGCCATTTTTAGATCACAAGGGAGTTAGCACTACAACATACCCTCTTGCATACTTCGCCAAAGTTTATATGCCAATGAAATCGATCTTTTTTGTTTAAATGCCGAAATATTTACTATACAGTGCTGTAACTCAACTATATGTATTAAATTTATACGTTATATGAGCCGATTTAATGAACTCCGCCAATTACATAATGCACTAAATTTGAATAGGCGGGGCTAACTGTAAGTCTTTATAGGTTGTATACAGAGTTTTAAGAAACTTATTTTCTTGCTTCACTTCGTTCGCTCGAAAATTAATTTCTTAAAACTCTGTATATAACCTATACAAAAAACGACAAACAAACAACAAATGTTTTTGTTTGACATATAATATATGGTCATTTTGCATCTAAATAAATAAATGCAAATTAAAATTATGCGTCCTTTTCATGCCTATCTAACATTTAAGCATTATTTCCTTTAATATATCCCTTTCACTGCTAACACACAACATTTCAATTTGAATCTATAATCGCAATTTCTTTGTTACTTCAAAGGTAACACATATCAAATACAATCTTGTCTACTGCTGATTAAACATTTTTGATTTGGTAGATGATTGAATAAATATTTAATTATATTTTCATAAAATATAACGTACGATCAAACAAAACTATTAATATGAATTTCAATAGTTGGGTCAAGTAAAGAACAAAAGAAGCATTGGGAATGAATCCGGTCGTCTCAAAAGGGGATCAGAGAGGTGAGTCTGGATCATGTTACCATGTTGACATAAAAAACAGAAAGTTTCGTTTTTTTGAAAGAAATGTCTTAATAGCGGGATGGTCTTAATTCCGGGATGGTCTTAAGTAGGGATTGTACTGTATTCTACACTCTCATCTATAGAACATTCAAAACTTGACTTTGGTGCAGTTTCACTGACAACATAAAGTTCATCATCAATTAAATCATCTAGAAATTGTTTCTTTTTCGTTGGAGAAGAAGGTTAAGTATCTTGTCTAGCTTTCGTTTGGGTGAATGTTGTGGTAGCTTGATCTGTGGAAGCTTGGTCTGTTAAACTCTCTGGAGCAATGGCCAGTTTTGGCGATTTAGTCAATTCACCTGGCTCTTCATTTATTTCCACCTTGAATATGTAATATATTATTGTATTTTATCGATAAATGTTGACGTCTCATACAAGCAGTAAACCTTTTAATTATATTTCCATGTGTAAAATTGAATAATGTTAGTCATTTAGAAGCATACAGTTACTTTTTAACCAGGTTTTCAACGAAAACCGGGTTATTGTAATGCCGAAGTCGGCGGGCGGGTGGGCAGGCGGGCGGGCGGGCGGGCAGGCGTCAACTTTTGGTTTCCGCTCAATAACTATAGTTTGCTTTGGCCTATTGACACCAAACTTGGTGTGTAGGTAGGTTATATCAAGAGGCAGCTTGGAATTGCTACCCAGGTGTGTGTGATCAAGGTCAAGGTCACTGTTACTAAAAATAGAAATTCAGTTTCCGCTCAATAACTTGAGTTTGCTTTGGTCTATTGACACCAAACTTGGTGTATCGATAGGTTATATCAAGAGGCAGCTAGGGATTGCTACCCAGGTGTCTGTGATCAAGGTCAAGGTCACTGTTACTAAAAATAGAAATTCAGTTTCTGCTCAATAACTTGAGTTTGCTTTTGCCTATTGACACCAAACTTGGTGTATGGATAGGTTATATCAAGAGGCAGCTTGGGATTGCTACCCAGGTGTCTGTGATCTAGGTCAAGGTCACTGTTACTAAAAATAGAAATTCAGTTTCCGCTCAATAACTTGAGATTGCTTTGGCTTATTGACACCAAACTTGGTGTATGGATAGGTTATATCAAGAGGCAGCTTGGGATTGCTACCCAGGTGTCTGTGATCAAGGTCAAGGTTACTGTTACTAAAAATAGAAATTCAGTTTCCGCTCAATAACTTGAGTTTGCTTTGGCCTATGGACACCAAACTTGGTGTATGGATAGGTTATATCAAGAGGCAGCTTGGGATTGCTACCCAGGTGTATGATCAAGGTCAAGCTCACTGTTACTAAAAATAGAAATTCAGTTTCCGCTCAATAACTTGAGGTTGCTTTGGCCTATTGACACCAAACTTGGTGTATGGATAGGTTGTATCAAGAGGCAGCTTAAGATTGCTACCCAGGTGTCTGTGATCTAGGTCAAGGTCACTGTTACTAAAAATAGAAATTCAGTTTCCGCTTAATAACTTGAGATTGCTTTGGCCTGTTGACACCAAACTTGGTGTATGGATAGGTTATATCAAGAGGCAGCTTGGGATTGCCACCCAGGTGTCTTTGATCAAGGTCAAGGTCACTGTTACTAAAAATAGAAATTCAGTTTCTGCTCAATAACTTGAGTTTGCTTTGGCCTATTGACACCAAACTTGATGAATGGGTAGCTTATATCAAGAGACAGTCCTACGCATAAACCCTTCCAGCCTGTTGAATCTCAGTAAGGGCTTATCAGCTGGTAAATCACTATTACCTGTATGTCTCCCATTAACACGTCCACTGAGTTGAGAGTTTTGTCATTATTTATTGCCCCTCTGTATTCTTATCAAATGGCCCCAACTTTGAAGGGTCAAATTTCTGTAGAAGATACACTCACTATATTTATCAATGCTTTTTTCTCCTTTCTTTTGTAACGCTTCATTTAACTTGTCTGCTAAATCCCTCTATTCCTCTATGTGTAAATTGTCTGCAAAGTCGTCTGCAAATTATACCGACCTGAATGAATTGAAGTAAGGTTTCTTCTTTTTATTTCTTTTAAAATTTCAGTTATACATCAATTTCAGATTCGCTTTTTTCCAAACGACCCTGACAATGTCAGAAGTGTCAACAATAATAAAATTGAGGTACCACATGGGGGAAATCTTTAAAAAGTAGCCACATCATTGAAAAGTGTAAACTTATATTTTGATAATGTTCACTGTGTAATTATCAAAAATAGTTTTCACGGATAAATCAGTAATCTACGGAAGAGCATTAGTGCCAGGTGTATGTTTTTTATTAACTCGAAATTTCGAGTTACTAACTCGAAATTTCGAGTTACTAACTCGAAATTTCGACTTACTTATCTCGAAATTTCGAGTTACTAACTCGAAATTTCGACTTACTAACTCGAAATTTCGACTTACTAACTCGAAATTTCGACTTACTAACTCGAAATTTCGAGTTATTTATCTCGAAATTTCGAGTTACTAACTCGAAATTTCTACTTACTAACTCGAAATTTCGACTAACTTATCTCGAAATTTCGAGTTACTAACTCGAAATTTCGACTTACTAACTCGAAATTTCGACTTACTAACTCAAAATTTCGAGTAACTTATCTTGAAATTTCGCGTTACTAACTCGAAATTTCGACTTAGTAACTCGAAATTTCGACATACTAACTCGAAATTTCGACTTAGTAACTCGAAATTTTGACTTAGTAACTCGAAATTTCGACTTACATTGCACGAGTTTCATTGGTATCCGGTGAAAGCAAGGATTGAATTCAAGATACTTTCTTTCGTGTGTAGCTGTTGCACATTGACAGAGCACCTTTAACATTTATTTAACAGAACAATTTTATAGGGCCAAATTGTCCACACATACTGAACATATCCTTCTTTTTTTTGTGGAGGGGGGATGTAAAATCACACTTCCCACATTTCCGTGTTAACCGGGTGTTTCTTTTTCTTAAGCACACATACAACCATCATATGGGGAAACAACAAGTCCAAAACCCTATTGTAAACTGTGCAATATCATGTGTTAAATAAGTTTTAAATGACGTGTATACTCCAGTTAGTCTGTCACGTTTCTTTATACTAATAATGTTTTTGTAACATTATTCATTATTTACTAATACTTTGATTTATATTGCGTTGATAAAAGTTGATAAAAGTGATACTTGTTATAATATAGATGTTGGGAACAATATAAAAGCATCCGATTTTACAAGAAATATAGTCAGTCCAACAATTTTGACAATGGCCTCAGCACGCCCTATTTTGGCCACGCCGCGATACTTTCCTCAGATGTACGGAATGCCGTTAGGGCCATTGCCTATGAATGTGTTGATCTGAAACGCGATAGTCGATAGAACGATGGTGAAAACGCGAAATCACGAAACTACGATGGTGAAAACGCGAAAGCACGATGATGAAAACGCGAAAGTACGATGATGAAAATGCGAAAGTACGATGATGTCGTGTGATGACTATCGTGTTTTCACCATCGTACTGTCGCGTTTTCACCATCGTAGTTTCGTGATTTCGCGTTTTCATCATGGTACCATTGCGTTTTCATCATTGTGCTTTCGCGTTTTCACCATCGTAGTTTCGTAATTTCGCGTTTTCACCATCGTACTATCGACTATCGCGTTTTAGATCAACACATTCATAGGCGATGGCCACGGCATTCCGTACAGATGTCCCACACGTGAAGTATAGGATCGGTTTTTTTACAGGGATGAGAAGAATATGATTAGTGAAAAGATATGTTCGAACAGATGGGATACAATACAACGTCTTAAGAACGCCTGAACGTACAAATTTAAGGAAGCCTTGTATTTTTAAATCGGGTGTTTACATGCCATTACTAAGTTAAAGTTAAATTTCAATAGTTTTTGTCCAGGCACCCGTTTCTCCATCTCAATCGTTCAACGGCACTCCCTACTATATCTTATACCATCTAACTAATAACTTTGGCCGGGTTAGTATGTCGAAATTTCGAGTTACTAAATCGAAATTTCGAGTAAGTAAGTCGAAATTTCGAGTTAGTAACTCGAAATTTCGAGATAAGTAACTCGAAATTTCGAGTTAGTAAGTCGAAATTTCGAGTTTGTAAGTCGAAATT